>NW_021778292.1:0-982 GCF_005508785.2 Acyrthosiphon pisum | reverse complement strand
AAATTTTGAAATACGTTTAATAAGTATTAGTTCATTTTTGAATTAACTACAGCTCGTCCCGTCTAAATATTACCTAATTACCCGCACGTGTAGCGGTGGAATCCTGTCCCGTTTCTGCAATAGTTTATATTTTTTCACCATTTTTTACCAAAAGATAGGGCTTAATATACTTAAATTTTTTAAATACATTTAATAAGTATTAGTTCATTTTTGAATTAACTACAACTCGTCCCGTCTACAATTTGGACTATATTTCAGCACCTGTGGCGGTGGAATCCCGTCCCGTTTCTCCAATACTTAATATTTTTTCATAACTTTTTTACAAAAACATAGGGTTTAATCAACCCTAAATTTTGATATACTTTTAGTAAGTATTAGTTCATTTTTGAATTAACTACAACTCGTCCCGTCTACAATTTGGACTATATTTCAGCACCTGTGGCGGTGGAATCCCGTCCCGTTTCTCCAATACTTAATATTTTTTCACCATTTTTTTACCAAAAGATAGGGTTTAATATACTTAAATTTTGAAATACGTTTAATAAGTATTAGTTCATTTTTGAGTTAATTACAGCTCGTCCCGTCTAAATATTGACCTAATTACGCGCACGTGTAGCGGTGGAATCCTGTCCCGTTTCTGTAATAGTTTATATTTTTTCATCATTTTGTTACCAAAGATAGGGTTTAATCAACCCTAAATTTTGAAATACGTTTCATAAGTCTTAGTTCATTTTTGAATTAACTACAGCTCGTCCCGTCTACAATTTGGACTATATTTCAGCACCTGTGGCGGTGGAATCCCGTCCCGTTTCTCCAATACTTAATATTTTTTCACCATTTTTTTACCAAAAGATAGGGTTTAATATACTTAAATTTTTGAAATACGTTTAATAAGTATTAGTTCATTTTTGAATTAACTACAACTCGTCCCGTCTACAATTTGGACTATATTTCAGCACCTGTGGCGGTGGAATCCCGTCCC
>NW_021778291.1:0-1220 GCF_005508785.2 Acyrthosiphon pisum | reverse complement strand
GGTACCCATTGGTATCAGGCAGACAAGTACAAGCATGCATCAAATCAAATTTTCGCACATTGCCTACAAAGATGGCTGAGTGGCACTTACTGCATCGAGTTATACCCAAAAAGAGTTAAACAATCACAATTTTTGAAGTAAAACTTCTTTCTTGAGGTGTGGGTGGGAAAAAAATCGTAACGAAAAATGAAACAACAGGAAAAATGAAACGATACATTTGTTTATTTATTTATTTTGCAAGTCATGCACGGCGGTGGCAGGGTGCACGTTTATTTTTATTGTAATGATTTTTCTCACTCTCTCCCTAATTCACTTATAATTTCACGGGTCCCCATACTTATGAAAGAAGTTTTACTTCCCCAGAGTGTAATGGTGGGCTCACACACTCTCGTTTTTTAAAGAGTTATCATTTTTTACGGGCAACAAAGTGCGCGGGATCAGCTAGTACACTATATATTTGAGTAAAAATATAAAATATTTTAAATTTTAAGTGAACGAATCGAAATACTTCAGTGTTGTTTGTAAGTATCACGTAGGTAATGATTTTTTCAAAATGTCCATGACAGAATTCGGTCACTTGTATTAAGTAGGTAGGTATAATTACTCGTATTTCTGATGTGTTGATGTGTTTTTTAGACATTGGAATTAAAAATGAGAAAACAATATGAGAAATTGTCAGTGGTCGGGAGTAGCGCGCTAATTGTAGTGACGCTACAGTAGCACGCTACTTTAGCTGTAGCGATGAACATAGCGTCGCTACAATATATACAATGTAGCGAAATACTATAGCGCGCTAGAAATTTACGGTTAGTGTAGAGAAAATATTCATTATTTTATCACTACTTCTAACCTATTTCATGATAATTAAAATATTATGATGTATGTTTATTTATTTAATTAAGATGACTAGATGCGTGTATTTTTGAATGTTATATGTAAAAAAACAGTATTTTAGATTCTATGTACCTATTATTGAATTCAGATTTAACACTTCCATCACAATGACCTACACAATGACGAGGTCCACTTGACACTTACACTATACAGCGGAGCGCAAGATGTTCTAGATCCATGCTTGTCATCAACTTTTTTAAAAAAATGTTTAGCAGATCAAAATTCTTTGTAATCACTAATTCCCTTGCTGTATGAAATCCTTTCTCCCGGTGACCGAATGTCTAATCAGTACGAACTACTAATTGGCAATTTTCAATAAAACGTTT
>NW_021778290.1:0-1867 GCF_005508785.2 Acyrthosiphon pisum | reverse complement strand
AAAGTCGAGTTTTACCACTCATAGACGCGTCCGTCCTCCCCGTCGTCGACTCATTCGCCTTCCCCGTTAAATTTAAAGGCCGCGCGCGGCCGCGCTTCCTCCCGGACGAGTCCCGCGGCGGACGAGTCGATCGCGGAGAGCGCGGCGTCGTCACGATTTTAACGATTTTTCCGACTTTTTCGACTACCGTCACCCGTATCTCCTCTACGAGACGTCTGACCCCCCCCTTCGAAGCCGTATTCGCGTTCCCCGCTAAATTTACAGGCCGCTCGCGGCCGTACTTCTAACCCGGCGAGTCACGGGGCATCGCGGCGTCGCGGAAAGAACACGGCCCGCGGCGCCGCCGTCGAGTAGGTATCGCTATATACGGGCATACATATATGCGTCGGGACGTTCGTTTTTTTTCGCGGATATCGCGTTTTCGACGTCCGAGAGCGGCTAAGCCGGTCGTACGACGTCCGACGCGGCCTGATCGCCCGCTCCGACGCCCGAAGCGGACGTGCGAACCGCGTTCGTAATTCACCGGAACGGCGAAACGGCTTAAGAGTCAGAGATTTGACACCAGTTCTCAACTCAGTAGGTAGGCAGGTTGGTTAGGCGTAGGTGCGGATGACCCGGGGTCGTGGTTTCGAATCCCGCCGCTCGGATTCGATTTAATTTGCGGCGGCCGTGTTAATCTAACTTTTTTTTTTCCGCGTTTTTTTTTGTTATTTACTTTTCGCTATCACCCCAGTAGTAGTAATTTGGCGGTTCTGAGTCACTTTTTACGGGGAGATGAAAAAAGTTCAAGGGGGAAAGTCCCCCTTGCAGCACATTCGATTACCGTATAGCTAAAAATTCTAATATGTATGGTTGGCGGTTCTGAGTCACTTTTTACGGGGAGATGAAAAAAATTCAAGGAGGAAAGTCTGCCTTGCAGCACATTCGATTACCGTATAGCTAAAAATTCTAATATGTATGGTTGGCGGTTCTGAGGCACTTTTTACGGGGAGATGAAAAAAGTTTAACCAGGAATGTATGCCTAACAGTGAAACAAATCTCCCTGTAATTTTATAGAAAAAATTATAAACGATTTTTAATATCATTTTTAGAAATAAATACAAATATTTTTTTTATTATTATCATTTTGTTTATTTATTTTTAATCAGTTATAGTATTTTACAACAAATATTAAATATAATATACAATTTTGATTCATTATTTACACAAGTTTTCTTACTTCTCTAGTAAAAGGTACATATTCTACAATTCGATCATGAATTAATAAACAGTAAGCAGTTACACCTGTAAGCGATTCTGATGCTTCAATTTCCAATTGAACATCTACTGCTGAGGCAGTGGCTGAATCGTTCTGTTTCGAAGTATCGATGACTATAATTGGTGCGTTTGCCAGAATAGTAGAAGGGCTCAATATCGGGTTACGAATACTTTTTTCATAGTACGATTCTTGAAACGATGTATACATATTATATAATAAAGTGAAATTATTTTTAGAAAAATCTAAATTCAAATTATCGTATGGATAAGCTATCGAGTTCAAAAATACTTTAACGTTTGTTAAATTACAGTGATCGAATATACTACAATCTTTTGTTAATACATTTTTACGTTCTTTTTGTAACCCAATTATGATAAATCGTGGTTTTTCTAATTTTGAAGAAGTTTTCAAATTCCATACAACTTTTTTAGTGGTTCCGAGTTCAGGATATTCAAAAGTTTCAAAAGATCTAAAAGGAATAAACAAACTTTTTTCTTTTTCTATAAGTTTCAATAATTTCAACCTTTCTTCATCGTGGACCGTTATATGTGGAACCTTCCAGACTATTTTATTTAAGGTGACTTTACCTTCAGTGGCAGTTGCACCACT
>NW_021778289.1:3100-4080 GCF_005508785.2 Acyrthosiphon pisum | reverse complement strand
TATATAAAATATAATATATTATAGCAATAAAAACATAAACTATAGTTTCTATGATACAAATTCCTGAATAAATAGAATAATAAAAAAATTTAAAATCATATCAACTTTTTATTTATTTAATATGCAATAGCTTTATCGCGGCAGTCCCCGAATGCCACTTTTAATATTTTGTTCTATTTTTTTTCTAAAAACGAATTATCAAATATTGTAAATTTTGACAGAATGTCAGAATATGTTTATACGTGTTTATATGACATGACTATGTTATTATCTAGACTCATATTATCTAGGAACTAGGATATTATTATTATTATTATTAATATTTAGTTGTTTCCAAAAATATAATATGGGAATTATCCCACCCGATCATCGAGAATTCTCAATAACAACTAGTTCTACACTTTCCCAGAACATTGGCCCAAACGGGCGATAGTGCGATCGGTAGGTATATATTTTACAATATTACTTACCAACAGGTCATTAGTTGGTTGAAAACTTGAAATATCGATTGCTCATTATTTGCCATAACTCATAATATTTAGTTATCACCGTGATTCGTCTTTACTCTTTCATACTCGTGTTTTCTACTGTAGATCCGTGTAGTACTATCACTTACTATTACGGTCGGTGTCTTTCGTAATATTGACTATTTTACTATGTCTATAAAAAGAAAATTACTAGTTATTTTGATGCAAATTGCTCTACTTCTAAACACTCGGCGGATGAAAAAATAAGTAAGATCACTAATATCGTTACAAGAAAATCAAGTTGTGGACGTAGCGGTAATATTTTTTCTATGGCTGTTCATTGTGGGGTTATAAATATAACATCCAACGAAGTACTGCACGAATTAGCAAAAAAAAAACCCAAAAAAATAGATATACTATATATAAAAATATTTTTAATACTATACCTAATATATTTATAAGTCTGTATATTAAAATGGACATTTTACCCTGATTTTTTTCGGTGTAGTAGGA
>NW_021778289.1:0-1328 GCF_005508785.2 Acyrthosiphon pisum | reverse complement strand
AAACATGGTAATAGTATTAAGTATTAACAATAACAGTTTCCCAAAAATTTACAAAAATACACCCACCCCAAATTTTTGGGAGTGCAGTGCACCTCTTGTAATTACGTCCAAGCCGCCTCTGAAGTAACATTATATTTATTACTAGCTGAACCTGTAAACTTCGTAGCCCATTAAAAATCCTACCTCTAACTAATAAATATCTTTATTCACAGTGTACGGGACGGGTACGTACAATAATTGTGCGTGTCACCCGCTCACCTAAATACTTCGTGTGCACTCTCTGTACACACCGACCAACCTGTGTTATTGTGTGTATTTATGTATAGCACTCAACAGGAAGTGGACAGGGTCGCCGAGCAAATCCTGTGAGTGCTAGAGTGTGGGTGGGTGTGTAAAATATGTGTATATATTATGTGATGTGTGTGCTTAAAACTAACAACAGAAGGGCTATTTGGAAAAAATGGTAGGTAACTAAAACTTAACGAGATATAAATCGCTATATTACCGTAAAAACAATATATATAATAATTACCAATTAGTAAAAATGTATAAACATAACAATAATATAGTAGGTATACCCTTCGGTTCAACAAATGTTATAATATAATAATAAATAATAAAAACTCACAGTTTGTCGGTGCTCTGCTGGCCAGCCGCTACCTGTACTGTATAAAATAATTTGGTAGTTGACACATACAAAACACACAACAGTGGCGAATAGCGCACATTAAATATAATATAATAAAAAAATGCACGAATTGTGCTTACAAAAATACAATAATAAATCTGCGGCGATTAGCGCCCTTGATACAAAATATAATAATAAGTCCGCGGCGATTTGCGCGCGCACCTTACAATATAATATAAAAACAATATAAAAGAATTGTGGCGATTCGCGCTCATAAATAAAAACAATATAAAAAACCAAAAGCGGCGATTTGCGAACGCACAACAATATTAAAGGACGGCGATTTGCGCCTGCGATGTTATATAGGTCGTGCCGACTGTGTGCGACGAACGAACGAACTGATTGCCGCGCCGCGCCTGCCCTTGCTGGACAATGCCCGGTCGCGGCCTAATCTAAATATTATGTAATAACTGTAACTCATATAATAATAATCTTAATAATAACTGTGGTGTGTGTGATCGGTGTGATGTAGGTACTAGTGTGTACCTATACCTAATATGCGAGTGGCGGTGATGACGGCGCGAACACACAGTACTTTATTCAGTACTTACTGAGGTCCATTTCCCCAGCCCCGCTCTAATGGAATTTCAAAATTTCTTTTTCATTCGATTGTGCTCCGTTAGTGCCGTTTGTTCTACTT
>NW_021778288.1:0-796 GCF_005508785.2 Acyrthosiphon pisum | reverse complement strand
CCCGTATATAGCGATACCTACTCGTCGGCGGGACGTCCGCTTTCCGCGACCCCGCTCCGTCACGGGACTCCCCCCGGAGAAAGCGCGGCCGCGCGCCGCCTATAAATTTAGCGGGGAACGCGAATAAGTGGTCGACGGGGAGGGCGGACGCGTCGAAAAGGGCTAAGACTCAAATCTTTCACAAAAAGTACGAAAAACGCGCTCGACGGCGGCGCGCCTATCGCACGCGCTCTCGGCCGCGGCGGGCCCGTCGGGAATAAAGTGCGGCCGCGCGCGGCCCATAAATCTAGCGGGGAAGGCGAATAAGGTCCGAACGGGGCCCCCCGAGGCCCCCCGGGGGGGTAAAACTCGATTTTCTTCGAAATTTCTTCGGAATTTGAAAAAAATCGCAAAAAGTGATAAGAGAGAGTGATAACGCGGACCGACGGCCGGGAGGCGGCCCGCCGGCGAGACCGAATTTTCTCATTGGTGGGTTCCCTATGTTATCATTTCTGACGGTCGGGTAACCCTCGGAGGGGTAGCGTTTTATAGTATAAGACTAGATTCCGGCGTTTGTCATCCCGCCTGCGGCGGAAAGACTGTGTGGGCGGTAGTGCATCTTTGTCGTTTCGTCTCGGGCTGGGTTTTTCGATCCGGCCTGCGGCGGGAACGCGGGGTCGTCGGGTATTGTGTTTTGTCGTGTTGGCAGCCCTGGTTAAGCGGTAATTTTTGAACTCGGAAGAGTGTCTAGTCGTAAGTCGGGCGATTCAAGTCGATCGTACGACACAGCCAGCCAGGTAGGCAATCCGAGGATCGC
>NW_021778287.1:0-779 GCF_005508785.2 Acyrthosiphon pisum | reverse complement strand
AAATTTTAATAAAAATTATTTTGGGCATTAGTTGGTCCGTCCCCCCGTCCAAGTAAAAAAAAAATAGTTAGGGTATGCAAAAAAAAAATAAAAATAGTAGAGGAGCTCCGTCCACTGCGCACCCCTCCAATTCGAGCACTGCTACATAATATTATATTTTAGATTCTGAGTGAAACGATGAATGTATTGATTTTACAATGATGTGTGTTTTTTTTTATTTTTTTTTTTTTGTGTCTGTGTACACGATAAGTAGTCGAAATAATGCTACGATTTTCAACTTCAGTATCTTGTTCGATCAGAAAGTGAATATCGTTGGTGCATTGGGGAGGTCAAAATTTAAATTTCACAGTAGTTTTCAAAAGCGTCGGGAAAAACAAAAGAAAAATTAAGGAAACACGGGAATTTTTATGCAAAATCGATTTTTCACAAAATTGAATTTGGTTTTTGGTGTAACTTTAAAAAAAATGACCGTAGATACATGAAATTTTGACTGAATGTTTATCTTAGCATTTTCTATACACCAAATATTTTGATTTATTTTGAGCTCTTTACGGACATTTTCATTTTCTAAAAATATCAATAAAATTGTATTTGTTAGATAAAAAAGCTTGAAAATTTAATAGAAGGCTCCTAGTATATTGTTTCAAAGGCAGATGAAAAATATTAAAAATCGTTAGTCACAGTTTTTTTTTATAAGCATTTAAAGTCAAAAAATGACAAAATATGGAAAAATCACGAAAATTTGCAAATTATTTCGAGTTAGAAATTCATAAAAATTT
>NW_021778286.1:0-1103 GCF_005508785.2 Acyrthosiphon pisum | reverse complement strand
TCTTCAACCATAGCAATATTTTTGTCATCATTAACATCAGCATTATAAAAAGTAGTATCACATTCATCACTCTATAGACAGTTAAAATAATTCAGTACTTATTTTTATTTAGAAATTATTAGGTAGCCTGGGTAGGTACCTAGTTTAATATATATGCAATGGTTTAGCATTTCTTATTGAACGAAAAAATAAAACATTATATTATAAATTATTACAATATTACTTCTTTAACTAAAGGTATTCACTTTATGAATTAGTGTGATTGAAAATAGTTCCGAAATCGGTCTGCATTGCTTTGCTTCGGCCGGTTGTATTTCAGTATTATAAAGCTACCAAGATAATACCATGAATAAATAAATAACCGTGAAATTAACTAGAGTTATCTTATTAGTGTTTACTCATAGATAATAATGCAAATAATATTTTTATCAAAAACTAATATTTTTAAAAATAAAAAAGAACAAATTTAAGTATAAAATAAATTATAAAAATCAGTTTTAGGATGATAGGCCCGTATAGTCATGACCGGGAAACTTCCCGGCTTTCCGGTGGCACAATCCGCCACTGGCGATTACCCACTTTTCACATTTTTTAAACCAGAAAAATATGTAATTTAATAATTTACTAAACTGTACATACTATTACAGGACCACCGAGCATTAATATTATACTCTCTACCAGTAATATGCATGTTTAAATTGCAAATAAGTTGTGGATCATGAATCATGTTAATATATTTAAATTTTGTTGTATTCAGTCCATTTGAATATTATATTTACAGAACTTAAATATGCCATTCTGCTTGTTTGTGAGGTCCCAGAAACCAATGATAAATGGGACCAAACCTAAAAGGAACTTCAAGTCTAAGTAAAAAAGAATACATAATATTTAGATGGAATGCCAATTTTTAAATTTTCGGTCTATACTCTTTTCAGAACAAGAACGCACCATATTTGCGTAGAAAAACCGGTTTTAACCGTGGCCGCCTGGTGCGTTTTTATTCTGAAAAGAGTATAGAACTAATATTAGGTATGATGAGTCTTACTAATTGTTTTAAATTTAAAACCCCTTTACCTAGCATTTTAAAGAATAGCAAACGTTTC
>NW_021778285.1:0-790 GCF_005508785.2 Acyrthosiphon pisum | reverse complement strand
AAAATAAAAAAAAAAAGGCGGGTAAGTCGTGGATGTCGCTCTGCTGTACAGTAGGTTACAAGTGGGTTACTGTAATGGATGGAATTAAATTTGAATCCAATGATATTATATCATTGTATACGAAAAACGATTCTGAACGGAGATGATTTGTCAGTCTAGGATATATTATTTTTAAAGAAAAACTTATGGAGAACCTTGTACCAAATTTTAAAAACTTAGTTATAAAAGAAAAAATTTTTACGATTTTTCAACCACTAAATTACTTGCAAATTTTCGCAATTTTGACATATTTCGTATAAATTTGAACTTTAAATGCTTATAAATAAAAATTGTGACAATGTATTCCTTTTATTTTGCAACTGCTATTGTAAAAATATGTTAGGAGCCTTGTATTAAATTTCCAAATCTTAGAATTAAAAAGAAAAACTTTTATGAATTTCTGTCTAAGATAATTTGAACATTGCCGTAATTTTTACGTATTTAGTCAAAATTTGAACTTTAAATGCTTATAAAAAAAAAATCGTGACTATATATTTCTTTTATTTTTCAATTGCTATTGTAAAAATATATTATGAGCCTTGTATTAAATTTTGAAATCTTAGATATAAAAGGAAAATTTTTTATGAATTTCTAGCATAAAATAATTTACGAATTTTCGTGATTTTTACATAATATGTTGTCAAAATTTGAACTTTAAATGCTTATAAATAAAAATTGTGACAATGTATTCCTTTTATTTTGCAACTAGCATATTGTAAAAATATGTTAGGAGCCTTGTATTAAATTCCAA
>NW_021778284.1:0-679 GCF_005508785.2 Acyrthosiphon pisum | reverse complement strand
GAAATCGAGTGAATATCCAAAGGTTGTAAAAATTTTAATTCAAACGATCGTAAAAATTTAATTTGACTTTCTTATAGATATTTTTTGTTTGATAAAGGTAGATAATCTTATAAAGAATCTTGTATTACATTTTCATGTCTTTAGATTTAAAAAGAAAAATTCTTATGAATTTATAACTCGAAATAATTTGCAAATTTTCGTGATTTTTCCATATTTTGTCATTTTTTGAACTTTAAATGCTTATAAAAAAAAACTGTGACTAACTATTTTTAATATTTTTCATTTGCCTTTGAAACAATATACTAGGAGCCTTCTATTAAATTTTCAAGCTTTTTTATCCAAAAAATAAAATTTTATTGATATTTTTAGAAAAAAAACTAAAAAAAAATGGAAAATGAAAATGTCCGTAAAGAGCTCAAAATAAATAAAAATATTTTGAAAATGTTATGGTGTATAGAAAATGTTAAGATAAACATTCAGTCAAAATTTCATGTATCTACGGTCATTTTTTTTAAAGTTACACCAAAAGCCAAATTCAATTTTGTGAAAAATCGATTTTGCGTAAAAATTCCCGTTTTTCCTTAATTTTTCTTTTGTTTTTCCCGGTGCTTTTGAAAACTAGTGGGAAATTGAAATTTTGACCTCCCAATGCACCAAGCGATATTCACTTTCTGATCGA
>NW_021778283.1:0-924 GCF_005508785.2 Acyrthosiphon pisum | reverse complement strand
TTAGGTTTATATAAATAATAAATACTGATGTACAATTAGTTAAGTACCACATCGATTCAAATGATTTAGTTATACCAGGTAAAAGAAACATAATTGTATAACACTAAATTTCAAAATTATATTATAAAATATAAAATGTAACATTATTATATATTATATATATTATTTAGTTCGGTTTATGTAGGTATTATTGTCAGATAATTAGATATAAATAAAATAAATGCTGTGAACTCATTTTTGTTTTAGGCTTTCCACATAAAATTGGATATAGAGATCGTTTGATCAGAACACTTTAATAATTTTTAATTTTAAATAACTTTTACGTATTTAATGAAAAAAAAAATGTGTGTTTGCAGTTTGTAATCAGTTTATTATTATGATGTGAGGTATAATATCGCATGATCATACTATTTACATGTAAACTCATCTGATTAATTAGGTAAACCTAGATAAAGTAAATGTAAATGTATTGTAGTCGTATTGTTTTTTTTTGATTTGCCACAATAATTGCGTTGCGCTTAGAGGTCGTTTGAACAGATTACCTACAAGTTAAATAAACAGTTTAAATCTTAATTAATTGGTGTTTGTATCAATTCATTTTTCAACTACTATCTATTCAACGTAAACGTACAATTTAAGATGTGTACAGTAATCAACCTACTATAATACCTACTATAATATTATGTAAGTTGTGTATCAAATAAAAATAAAGTTGAATAAAAAATAAATATGTCTATCACATAATTTTCAAATTTCAATTTCATAAAAATTAGATGAATAATAAAACATGAAATAATATTAACTTAAATTTAAAATATTAATTCAGTATTTTATGATGTGTTAATATATTTATAATAGGTACTATGATTAATAATATGTGTTATGTATTTACAGGTAGAAAATTATTAATACAATAATTATATT
>NW_021778282.1:0-1302 GCF_005508785.2 Acyrthosiphon pisum | reverse complement strand
TCTGCAGTTATTCGTTTTTGAATTACAACAAAATAAGGAAATCGCTACATGAGAAATCGAGTGAATATCCATTGTTGTAAAAATTTGAATTTCAAACGATCATAAAAATTTAATTTGACTTCCTTATAGATATTTTTTGTTTGATAAAGGTAGACAATCTTATAAGGAATCTTGTATTACATTTTCATATCTTAGATTTAAAAAGAAAAATTTTTATGAATTTCTAACTCGAAATAATTTGCAAATTTTCGTGATTTTTCCATATTTTGTCATTTTTTGAACTTTAAATGTTTATAAAAAAAAACTGTGACTAACGATTTTTAATATTTTTCATCTGCCTTTGAAACAATATACTAGGAGCCTTCTATTAAATTTTCAAGCTTTTTTATCCAACAAATAAAATTTTATTGATATTTTTAGAAAAAAAACTAAAAAAAAATGGAAAATGAAAATGTCCGTAAAGAGCTCAAAATAAATCAAAATATTTTCAAAATTTTACCGTGTATAGAAAATGCAAATATAAACAACCTGTGAAAATTTCATATATCTACGTTCATTTGTTTTAAAGTTACACCAAAAACCAAAATCGATTTTGTTAAAAATCGATTTTGCGTAAAAATTCCCGTTTTTCCTTAATTTTTCTTTTGTTTTTCACGTCGCTTTTGAAAACTACTGGGAAATTTTTACTTTTGACCCCCCAAAGTACCAACTAGATTCACTTTCCAATCATAAAAGTTACTGTTGAAGAAAATCGAAGCAGTTTTACTGTCCTAAAAGGTGATGACAGACACAAAAAAAAATAAAAAAAAATAAAAAAATAAAAAAAAAAATAAAAAAAAAAACACACATCATTGTAAAATCAATACATTCATCGTTCCACTCAGAATCTAAAATTGGAAACTGAAAATATCCGTAAACAGTTAACAATTATAACAGTTAACAGTTTTTTTATAGTTATTTTAAGATCAAATTTGGACGAAAATAGATATTAAATGACCAATATTAACGATTTTAGTTATTTTGTTATAATCTTATAATATTAATTCAACTTACCAGTTATCGTATAAGTAATAACAATATGACATATATGTAATTATAATATAAAACTAAGATATATCTGACAAACCGTATCCGGCACTATCCGCTCAGAATCGTTTTTCGTATACAATGATATTATATCATTGAATTCAAATTTAATACCAATTCCTATCAATTATAGTGAACCCAGAACCACTTGTAACCTACTGTACAGCAGAGCGACATACACTTACCCGTTTTTTTTTAAATTAATGTCGATAAAAA
>NW_021778281.1:0-942 GCF_005508785.2 Acyrthosiphon pisum | reverse complement strand
GGAATACATATCGTCGGGTAGAGAATTTTCCTGGCTTTCCGAATATCTATGTTAAGTCCGTCGACTCCTTTCCGGAACATTGCTAAAAAAATTAAAAACCAAGCGCGGGTATACGTTATGCGGAATGCGCTCATTGGTCACCTGGGTCTTTCGCGCGCTAAGTACGATTACTTAAGAAGCCCGGTGGTTCTTGGAATACATATCGTCGGGTAGAGAATTTTCCTGGCTTTCCGAATATCTATGTTAAGTCCGTCGACTCCTTCCGGAACATTGCAAAAAAAATTAAAAACCAAGCGCGGGTATACGTAACGCATTGTCTGGCTGTTGTGTGCAGTGCTGTGCCGCCTTTGCGGATCCATTTTATAATACTTAAAAACATAATATGAGGGTTTTACTGACAACAAAATATTTCGTGACGAATCTTTTGCCGCTATCTTGTGGTTAGAAATGGAAGTAGATCATACAAACGGCTATATAAAAAGTGGGCGCCTAGAAAATACTGTAATGCAACCGAGCATACAAGGGCTCTTATCACTATCCACACGAAAAAATTGGTCACCTAGCTTTGGTCACCCAACTTCACACTCGTGAATCTTTAGGTTTTTCAACTATCGGTGTCGGTGCTGTTTCCCGTTCCTTGTCCGCCGACGGGTGACTTTTCGTTTGTGAGACAATATCACTTCGTGTGAAATTCGAAATGTACGTTAGACCAAGTCATTTGGGTAGGCACTCCGAGCGCGTCGATCGCGTACAATATTCAACGGCGTAACAGGTGTGTTGTATTGCAGATAGCTACTTTAATTTAAATGTTACAGGAATAGTTTAAATGTTAGAGCCATGACATCAACAAATACCTATATGGATCATACGCAGTCACTCCCAGCATATACGTTAAAAAATCAGTGTGTCTAGTCGTGTGTTCATAGGTATGATACTGATCAT
>NW_021778280.1:0-949 GCF_005508785.2 Acyrthosiphon pisum | reverse complement strand
AATTAAATATAGGTACATAAAGTTGTATTTTGTTTATTAATATTGTATTATTTAGAATCTGTAGCAGTATTTGTATGCTACACTAAATTTTATATAAACTGTAATATATCAAGTAAATACTACATAGTATGTTATATATTTACTATTTAACCACATAATCGAGCCTATGTCTAAGTTAGGTGCGTTGCTCAATAGCTGTGGATGTCAATTAAATATAGTTATTTATCAATAGTCTATTTATTAATTAATTTATATTATATGCATATAGAAAATTATATTATGTAAAAAATTTAAAATGTCAACTTATAAAAATTAAATAAAGTAATTTTTTAAGGTCAGTGTACTACTGTATGAATTAATTAAGTAACATTAATATCAAAAACATATTAACCGAAAAGTAACCATTATTTTATAGTATATTGTTAATTTGCATATAAAAATATTTAAAAATATAAGTTGAGTATAAGTGTTTTTTTTTTTAAAATCATAATAACAATATTTAAGGAGTTATACATCAACAAAGTTAATAAAGAACTTTTGTTTCGTTGTCCAAGTATGCTACATTTTTAAAATAACTTTTTTATTTTATTTATTATTCAAATTACTTATGAGTTAAAACAGTTACAGTATATGTAGAAATAAATTAACAGATGCTTACTTTTCAATTTCATTTCTGTCTTGGACTTCTACTGTAGCCATGTCGTGGCCTTTGAAGACGTATTTGTATAAATACTTTACGCTCTTCACAGTAGAACACACCTCTACGTTGATGTGTGCATCGTACTTGGCCAGCAGGTACGGGTTGTAGGCAACTACAAACTCGTTGCTGATCTGGTGACCCCTCACGAGGGCCTCGATTCCGTTGTCTCGTCGACGGTACGTTGGGTACCCGCCGTCAGAAACGTAAACTGTCTCTGCACTATATGCCTTTGGATATTTCTTTAGACAT
>NW_021778279.1:0-1015 GCF_005508785.2 Acyrthosiphon pisum | reverse complement strand
TCAAATGCGGGGAAGACCATCACACGGATAACTGCACCAAAGACCGCAGCAGTCCTTGCCAAATGCGCCTTGTGCTCCAAGAACCACACCACCAATTACAAGAGCTGCCCGGTATTCAAGGCCGCTTTCAAAAAGGCCCGATTTCCAATCCTCATCAAACCACACACAAATCATACGCAGAAGCCACCAGAAATCAAAGTCCACATTCCAATCAAGTCGGCGAAATTTTTTCTAGTTTCATTTCTAATTTGAGCTCACTAATCAATCCCCTCATCTCCCTCCTCTCCTCTGTACTAAATTCACTGATTTCTAAAGGTATTATTTCTCCATAATTATCTCCGCCATACCAATTACTGCTCATTATAATTTATCACACATTTACACTCCACTTGGAGATAGTAAATATAAGATGACAATAATCTGTTACTATTAAAATGTTTATTCACGTGCTAGGTGTTACCACTGGGTAACTCCCCATAATCATAATAATCATTGTTACTTATTTTGTATTCTTTTATCTCATCTAATTAATGTGCACATTGTTGTATAGATTGTAGATTGTTTTTTACTCATGAAAAAAAAAAAAAAAGATACTTACGACTTACCTATGTTCTATGTTGGTATTACACTATTACGCGAGGAGTCTTACGTCTATATTAATCAATTTAATCAATAATGAATTACCTATGTAACAATCAACGGTTTAACAATGTTATTTTAGATAACCTAATTGTATGTTAAAAGTATTAAGACTGATGGATTCTCTAATCAGACTTTGTAGCATATAATTTATTTATGCGCTCAATTCGTGATAAAAGAATTTTCTGATCATTTTAGAGAGTAGTTAGAAAACGCATAATATATAGGACATAGGTATCTACCTAATTAAATTAATAATATAGTGTAGTAATAATGACCATGGTACGCACACAATATTACACGTTTTTATCAGTTATTCATTACTGTAATACGTTATTAGTTGTAAGTTTATTATGCGTTTTTCTATTGACTTTAT
>NW_021778277.1:0-2426 GCF_005508785.2 Acyrthosiphon pisum | reverse complement strand
CATCTGATGGAGGTAATATACAGCTAATCTATTACACATAATAATCATAGAATAATAAACTACTGTTTTGCTATTTTCGATGGATTCAATGTTTTCAGTGTTTTCATTTTGCATATAAATAGAAAAATATAATAAATAAATAGTATTGTAAATGCATCGTAAGTGATGCAAATGGTACCCATATATATATTATACATTTATTTAATGTAAAAAAATAAATTGTATTTACAAAAACAATTTTATACGAAAAATAAAAAAGCTTTTAAGTCTTAACCCGCTATTCCACGCTGCTTTAAATTGATATATTTTAAACATTGTTGCCAAATCGTAATTGAAGAGATAAAAACGAGTTTAGGAAACCGAATGAAAATGGTTAGGTTAATTTAATAGACGAAAAAAATTAATTTTTATAACGGAATTGTTCATTTATAAATAATATTCAAGGACACTGAAGTATATGTGTGTGTTTAAATTACGTACCAATCTTTCTACAAAAAGTCAAATATGTTTTATGCATAAATATTAAATATCATAACTCGATCCAATATTAGTAGAATATAATAAAGATTAATAATATAATATGACCATAATGGGTACCTAATGCCTATAAACTATAACCTACTTAGAAAACGTACTTAATTTCAATATTATTACACGGCCTAAAATAGTGTGCAGTACGACCACTATTAGTGTAGTACGAAATCGGAATAGTGCAGTACAAAATGAAAATGTGTATTGATTATTTTTTTTAGTGTTATATTTTGACTTTGTTATTGGTTTTTATCAACTTTTATTTTTTTTTAGTTTTGAATTTGAATTTTAATCTATGGTTATATTTATATTAACTGATAAATTACATGTGAGTGTGTGTGTGTCAAAAATATTGACAGATTATGATAAGATGATATTGTTTTACTTTTTAACGGACCTCGGTTATCTTTATAGTAGATTTCAAAAGCAAATTCAAACGGATGATGCATTAATATTTGATATAGAAATAAGAAAAAATACAGTTGTCCAAATGATTAAAAATTTAAAAGTGAGTCCATTATTGGATGGATGGGAGTATATTATGTTCAAAAAAAACACAATTGTAACTTATAATCCAGAATTTGATAAAAATATTATTAAACTGCATAAAATTGAATTATTTGATAAAAGTCAACAATCGAGAAGAAAGAAACATAATTCATATGTATCTGATGAACGTTCGTTTCTTGTAATACGAAATGATGTAATTGAACATATTGTTAATTACCTCAACACTCTTCTCGATTTTCTAAAATGCATACAAATGCAAAAAGCAGGAATGGTATCAAGAGGTTTTTGAAGAAGTCAAAGAAAAATATGATTTAACAAATAATATTGAACTTGGAAAAATACAGTTTTAAATATAATTTTAGGTTATACTTTTAATTATTCTATACAGGTGACAGGTGTTATGTTAAATTTTCAAATAAAAAAAAAAAAAAATTTAACTTATATTTTATTTTTAGAGAGTGATAATTCATATTAAATTATGTGAAATTATAAAATAGTGTAGTACGAAGTTTCATTTATTTTAGGCCCTGACACCTGGCAGTATGGCTATAATAATTTAATATTATAATCGAATATTTCCCGAGTCCTCATACTGAATCACTTACCTACAGATCAATGTAGAGCCTATGATAGCAACAATGATAGCTTGAGGCTTCCAATTTGCACGATACCTGCATACCACCATGTAAGTGTGCGCCACGGTTGTTGGTATATCTTAAACCGTGGTGTGCACCAAGAAAGCATTTACCAAAATTCGCATTTTAGAGCGGTGCACAACTGCATAAGTATTTTTAGATTTAAATGGCTAATGAACATTTTAAAGCTTTTAAAACTTTATAATGAATTAAACAAAGTTTGAATCATAAAGAATTGTCATTTTTAACGGGCAACGATGAAGTGCACGGGATCAACTAATATAGTATTATACCTATATATTTTAAATTGCATAATATATTTAACATTGCATAATATATAACAATTTACATATCATTCAATAGAATATAAAATAATTGTATAAGTAGTACCTACAAGTAAAGACTCTGATTTATATAATGTTTAGTACCTATATTATGCAATTTAAAATATATATTATAATATATAAGTAGGTACTGTTTTATTTTACGGCTGTGATCCGCAAAAACCTAATAAAATGAAAAGAGTTTCGTGATTCTAAAAAGGTTAAGACCCACTATCCTAAAATTACGAAAGAATTGTAACTCTGACCCATCATTACCTATTCACAACTTTGGCAATATTAGAATAAATCTCTTAAGTACCTACACACAAAGGCTAAAATCAAAGAACCGCCATGGGGAACTGCTATGGAACATGAAATTTCTAATTTAAATCCTCTAAACGTGTGCGTGATGATGGGATGGCATCAC
>NW_021778276.1:0-949 GCF_005508785.2 Acyrthosiphon pisum | reverse complement strand
GAACTACCTACAGCGCCAGGTAGCCAGCACACTGGATGCTGCGTACCAATAATCTAAGAGGGGACGAAACCGGTTATATAAAAACGACTAGAGATGTTAAAATACGGTATTTTATTTTTGTTTTGTATAATACCGTATTATACAGGTATTATACCAGTATTATACCGTATAGAACCTTGCCGTACCTTAAATTATAGGAAATTTAACATAGGTTATAACCACATTGTTAATTATGAAATATGAATTATTTTAAAATGGATTAATCGAAAAAATGGGTAAAAGTCAGAAAAAAATTAAAAAACACATAATACAAGAAATATTTTAGACCTAATTCACCAAATTAATATTTAGTTATGCTACCATAATGTAGGTACCATATGTCCATGTCCATACACCTAATGACTAGAAATAACTTAAATTTAAAATTTTTTAATTACAATTCACATTTCATAGTAAATTATATTCTTAAAATATCAAATAAACTTCAAAAAAAATTAGGATTTGAGTAATCTTATTATCTGCCAACTAGCATATAAATATATCTACTAACTTTTTGGTTCCACACTTTTTTCTTCTTGTATGTACTAAGTACTTATATCTAATGTAAGAAATTTAGTAAAAAAAATTATATGAACTAAATTATTTAATCTTTAAAAAGTTTAAGTAAACATAGGTATTAAGGTATCTGTTTATTTATTTTTAATTTTTAATTAGAAATAAATAGATAATTATACTTAATACCCATATAGTTATATACTATTTTATTGTACCTAATTGTACAATAATATAATAGTACAATAAATTGATTTAAGTAATTTTTAACACCTGAATGCTAAATAAACATGATTACAATTATATTTTATATTTTTAATTTTTATATTAATACTAATATTGTATTTTATTAGAGATCCATTCTATAGGTACTACTATACTAGTGTACTACTTAAAA
>NW_021778275.1:0-866 GCF_005508785.2 Acyrthosiphon pisum | reverse complement strand
TTTTTTTTTTTTTTAATTTTTTAATTTTTTTTTTGTGTCTGTGTACACGATAGTAGTCGAAATAATGCTTCGATTTCAACTTCAGTATCTTGTTCGATTGGAAAGTGAATATCGTTGGTGCATTGAGGAGGTAAAAATTTAAAACTCCCAGTAATTTTCAAAAGTGCCAAGAAAAACCAAAGAAAAATTAAGGAAAAACGGGAATTTTTACGCAAAATCGATTTTTCACAAAATTGAATTTGGTTTTTTGTGTAACTTTAAAAAAAATGACCGTAGATACATGAAATTTTGACTGAATGTTTATATTAGTATTTCCTGTACACCATAATATTTTCAAAATATTTTGACTTATTTTGAGCTCTTTACGGACATTGTCACTTTTCATTTTTTTTTAGTTTTTTTTCTAAAAATATCAATAAAATTTTATTTGTTGATTAAAAAAGCTTGAAATTTAATAAGAGGCTCCTAGTATATTGTTTCAAAAGCAGATGCAAAATATTAAAAATCCTTAGTCACAGTTTTTTTTTATAAGCATTTAAAGTTCAAAAATTGACAAAATATGGAAAAATCACGAAAATTAGCAAATTATTTTGAGTTAAGAATTCGTAAAAATTTTTCTTTTTAAATCTAAGATTTTAAAATGTAATACAAGATTCCTTATAAGATTATCTACCTTTATCAAACGAAAAATATCTATAAGAAAGTCAAATTAAATTTTTAAGATCGTTTGAAATTCATATTTTTACAACATTGGATATTTACTCGATTTCTCATGTAGCGATTTCCTTATTTTGTTCTAATTCAAAAACGAATAACTGCAGATACATGAAAATTTTACTGAATGTTTATATTAGCATTTCCTATAC
>NW_021778274.1:0-766 GCF_005508785.2 Acyrthosiphon pisum | reverse complement strand
CAAGATTACTTATATGATAATCTACCTTTATCAAAAAAAAAAAAAAATGTCTATAAGAAACTCAAATTAAATTTTTATGAGCGTTTGAAATTCATATTTTTACAACATTTGGTATTTACTCGATTTCTTACTTAACGATTTCTTATTTTGTTGTAATTAAAAAACGAACGACTGTAGAAACTTGAACATTTCACTGAATGTTTATATTAGCATTTTCTATATACGATAAAATTTTGAAAATAATTTGACTCTTTTTGAGCTGTTTACGGACATTGTAAGTTATCAATTTTTTTAGTTTTTTTTTCTATAAATATCAATAAAGTTTTATCTATTGGGCCAAAAAGTGTAAAAAATTAATACAGGGCTCCTGATACATTGATACAATAGCAGTTGAAAAATATTACAAATACATAGGCACAATTTTTTTTTATAAGCATTTGAAGTTAAAATCTTGACAAAATTTATCAAATTTAAAATTGAATAATTATTTTGTAGTTAAAAATTTATAAAATGTTCAACTTTTATATCTAAGGATTGAAAATTTAAAACAAGATTCCAGGTAAATATTTAATTTTGTTACCAAAAATTCTAAGAAATACATAAGCACAGTTTATTTTTATAGTAATTTTAAGTTCAAATTTGGACGAAATTACATATTAAAAAACCTGGAATAACTATTTTAGTTATTTTGTTGTGATTGTATAATATTATTTGTGGGTGCTTGAAACTTCTAAAGTATACTATTATATATCTATGATAGTACCAC
>NW_021778273.1:0-1295 GCF_005508785.2 Acyrthosiphon pisum | reverse complement strand
TTAAAATAATAAAAATACTATTAAATACTGACGATGCCGAATTGCCGAAAACATTGACCAAGTGCCAAATTTGTCGACTAAAAATTAAAAAAAAAAATCTTGAGTGGGGAGGTGAGACACCCCCCAAGCCCCCCTCAAAGGACGGCCCTGTCAATAGCTTCATCTGTATTTAAGATAAAAACTTCTGTTGAGTCTGTCACTGGTAGGTCTGCCATAACTTTATATTAGGTTAGACAGTAGACAATAGACTTCAGTAGACGGTTAGGTAACCAGTTAGCAGTAGGTACCTACCCAGTGTTCGGAAAGAAGGTCATCCACCAACGCATATTCATCTGTTCACGTTCATATTTAGAGAACGATAAGTGAACATTACTCATTTTTTTCAAATATAACGTGAACGTGAATGAATTTATAATTTTTTAATGAACGTTCCGAACACTGGTAGTTATATAAGTATATAAGTAGTCTATATAGGTCTATAGACCCGCAGGATCGGCGCATTCTCTCGCTGGACAGAGTATACCGGGTGATTCTTTTATCAAACAACACTCTTTATTTCAAATAGTGTACATTTTTTTACATACTTTCAAGTCGCTTATAAAACAACGTTTTTCTTAAAAAATTATATTTTTTGTCATTATAATTTTTTAAGTTTTTTACTTTTTTGAATGACAACATAGGGTTTTAATTTTATATTCCAAAGCAGAATATTTTTCTTAATATTTTGATACATGAAAATCGAATTTGGGGCGAGTAGTTTATGAGTTATAAATATTCAAAGTTGAGATGAGCGGATAAGTGGACAAACATTTCGCGGGGTAACCCCGTACCACTCCACCATATATTTATATAGTGTTTAAAGTAAAGTAACGTAAAATAATGTTATAAATTAATTTAATTATTTTTCCTCGACTTAAAATAGCTGTCAACAGTCCAACACAGTACTGAGGGCACTAAATTTTACACGTGAAGTAATATTTTGTCAACCAATTAAGATATGGCTGCAGGTCGTAGTTATGGTAATTTTATAGATATTATTATTAATAGGTATTTAAAATAATGTAATTATACATAGGACCTATGCAGACTCTAAAAATGTAAAATATTTTAGAGATTATAATATCACTTATCAGGTCTATATAAAATGTAGGTACCTACTTAGTTCTTAGCTGTAAAAATTGTTTAAAGTTCGCGACTCAGATTTTTATGCTTGGAACGAAATTGTTCGAAAAGTAAATGGCAATTCAAATCGCAAAGTGGTTTATGTCTGTGCTAAGCATTTTTCTAATGAAGAT
>NW_021778272.1:0-1241 GCF_005508785.2 Acyrthosiphon pisum | reverse complement strand
CCCGTTCTAACTACTTTTTGCGACTAAAATAATTATTTAATACAATAATATGTTATTCTAATGTAATGCAAGCATTGCATCTACGTTAATTCAAGCTTTATTCTAATGTTTTCTAATACTAATGGTTTCTAATACTAAGGGTTTCTAATACTAAGAGTTTCTAATACTAAGGGTTTCTAATACTAAGGCGCCTTATTCTAATATATTTCCCTACTCGAAATAATATTCAATCTATTCCAAATTCTCTTCACTATATTTTCAAATACCTCGATTAATCAACTCTATTTTTCATCACTTATATATCCTCATAAATCAAATTATATCATCATATTTTATATCATCAACTCTATTCACTTATATCATCAAAATTATTCATCATTATATATCATCAAATTCTATTCACTTATATCATCAAAATTATTCATCATTATATATCCCCAAAAATATCAAATTGTATTCATATATCATCAAAAATCTATTCATTCATCAATTATATTCATTATATCTGTGCGCGCACTATTCAAAAATCATCATTATATATTATCAATATCAAAAAAAAAGGAATTATATTTTGCCTATAAAAATCTCAACTCATTAATTCATAATATTCATTCAACACAAAAAAGGACTTAATATCTGCCTAGAAAAAAAAAGGTATAAGGTCTTAATATCCGCCTTAGAAAAAAAAAACTAAAAGGTCTTAATATCCGCCTTAGAAAAAAAAAAGGTATAAGGTCTTAATATCCGCCTTAGAAAAAAAAAACTAAAAGGTCTTAATATCCGCCTTGGTAAAAAAAACCTATTACTTTTTATATATACCCACAAAGATATATATCATTCCCCCTAAGAAAAATCTATTGTTAATATGTTTTATTACACCCCTGTATTCTTTTTAAAATTTAAATATTATTTTTTTAAACGAAAATTGTTAATTTCTTAAATATAATTTTTTTTACGATGGACTACTAAGTCCAAAGGAGACGTGACAAGCTTACAATTTTTCCTTACGCACTAATAGAAATATTACAACTCACACAACGCTGAATGCACCGGCCGCTTGCTCTGCCATCTCCCTGTATACTGCTCTCTTGCACTAGACGGTCGCAACGTAAGTTCTAACCCTCGGAGTCGTTGGAAAGGTGATCAGTCCTCCAACTGTGGTCCTAGATGGATTGCCTCCGTGGAAATCCGTGAAGTCGAAAGAAAAAATTTTTTCAAAATTTCAAAAAAAAATGTTTGAA
>NW_021778271.1:0-1114 GCF_005508785.2 Acyrthosiphon pisum | reverse complement strand
GTATATTAAATATTATTAACATGGTGCTGGGAAAATACATAACAGTATATATATATATTGCATGAAAAAAAAAAAATATATATATTGTAATAGAATAAGGAAATTATATTATATTGTAATATTAACCATAAGATAAGATTATAATTGTAAAATTAAAAAAAAAAGAAATATTTGTTAAACATATACAATACTAACATAGATGATAATTCAAATACTGATTGTAATATCAAAAATACATAGTGGATTGTACTTTGTATCTTTTGTCAATAATATATAACAAATGTATCTAAATTATGTAATTGAAACCAACAATGTATCTAAATTATGTAATTGAAAACAACAATGTATCTACGACATGTAATTGAAAAAAAACAACAATGTATCTAAGCTATGTAATTGTAACCAAACATATGTAAACATATAATGTAATAATCATAAATGTAAACTTTTAACCATAGGAAGGTGCTTGAAGTGATGGAAATTCCAATTGAGTTAATTTTTATTGTTCAGACAATAAAAATGAACTTTTTAGGGGGGAGGTGTAACGGATAGTATCCGTTTCTTTTAAATAATACCAGTATAAGGAACATAATATTACAATAACGTAGGTAATCAAGATGAGAGTATATAAACTATAATTAAAATAATAACATAGGAGGTAAGGGATGATAATGAAAGGAATGAAAGACCCTCATAATTATCTATATGTAATAACTATAAATACATGGATCACTAAACGGTAGGATTAATCGAACATAATAATACCTATATTAAAACACATTAAAAACCACAAACCATATATTTAACGGCAGGGTACGGGGCTTGCTTTTCACATAAAGTAGATAAAACTATAAAAGTACATAATAATCAAAACCAGAAAACAGGATGCGAGTACAACAAATAATTGACGGTTCGTGGAATCAACATTATGATTAGGTCCACACGTGTACATGGGACATCGATAAACGCAACGATGCATTATGGATAAGACAATGGACCGGGGGTAGGTAGGAGAGCCTGGGCCCTTATAAAAGCAGACCGGAGACGGCCTGTAATTAGACGTGTTTCCTCCACTGCACTACGAGCACCTTCACGACACTTTGTGTAATAATTT
>NW_021778270.1:0-959 GCF_005508785.2 Acyrthosiphon pisum | reverse complement strand
TTTGACTTATTTTGAGCTCTTTACGGACATTTTCAGTTTCCATTTTTTTTAGTTTTTTTTTCAATAAATATCAATAAAATATTTATTATATTTGTATATTTATTTGTTGGTTAAAAAAGCTTGAAAATTTAATAGAAGGCTCTAGTATATTGTTTCAATGGCAGATGAAAAAATTTAAAAATCCATAGTCACAATTTTTTTTATTAGCATCTACCTAAAGTTCAAATATTGACAAAATACGTATAAATGACGAAAATTTGCAAATTATTTTGAGTCAGAAATTCATGAAAAATTTTTTCAAAAAAAATGTCTACAAGCAAGTCAAATTAAATTGTTATGAGCGTTTGAAATTCATATTTTTACAACATTTGATATTCACTCGATTTCGCATGCAACGATTTTCTTATTTTATTGTAATTATAAAAAACGAATGGTTGTAGATACTTGAAAATTTCACTGAAAGTTTATATTAGAATTTTCTATACACGATAAAAATTTAAAAATAACTTGACTCTTTTTGAGCTGCTTACGGACATTGTCATTTTTCAATTTTTTTAATTTTTTTTTCTATAAATATCAATAAAGTTAAAATATTTATATTAGCATTTTCTATACAAGATACAATTTTTAAAATAATTTGACTTTTTTTGAACTGTTTACGGACATTGTCCAAATTTGAACTTAAAATGAGTATAAAAATAAACTGTGCCTATGTATTTTTTAGATTTTTTGGTAACAGAATTAACTAGTAGCTTTAGGTACCCTAGTAGGAGCCTTGTATTAATTTTTTACGCTTTGTGGCCAAACAGATAAAACTTTATGGATATTTATAGAAAAAAAAACTAAAAAAATTGAAAACTGACAATGTCCTTAAACAGCTCAAAAAGAGTCAAATTACTTTAAAAATTTTGTCATGTATAGAAAATGCTAATATATAAACATTCAGTGAAATTTTCATG
>NW_021778269.1:0-780 GCF_005508785.2 Acyrthosiphon pisum | reverse complement strand
GGTGCGGTAAGTACATGGTTTTCGCGCTTCGCCCTGTCCATATTTATTTGGTCGATCGGGTGTCCGCTGTCCGCGACAGTATCCAGTCCCCCGGCCTTTTGCCCTCTCTCCCGAGGACGAGTACCGATGGTGGATATCCTGTCCGGTCGTTGCGCCTGTTCAGATCGAAAAAAGTATTGGGGCTAATCTGGTGTCCCAGGTGTTGTGGTTGCCATTGACGAGTAGCGCGCGTAGACCTTTTTTTAATTCCTAATTACGGCGTTCGACTGGGTTGGCCCTCGGGTGAAATACCGGAGTTGTCCAGACCTCGACTCCCCACTGTTCGATCGCTTTACGCATATCGTTTGCTACGAACTGTGGGCCGTTGTCGCTTAAGCACACACGGGGGTATCCGAAACGTGAAAAGAATTCTCATTCGAGCGTTTCGATTATTGTTTTTGTAGTGGCTGTTCCGAGGGGGTATGCCTCGGTCCATATACTAAACAAGTCTGTGGCGACCAGTATATATTGTTTTCCCCTACTCGTGCGCGGGTAGGGGCCCATGAGGTCTATGCTTACCACCTCCCAGAGTTGTCGGAGTATTCTGGTGGTCGCGGGGCCGTCTGCGCGCGTGTTTAGTGGTTTGGTACACGCGCATATGTGACACGACTTGACGTACAGTCGGATGTCGTTTTTTTGTCCTTTCCAAAAAAACCGTTGTTTGAACGCCCTGTACGTTTCTTTCCAGCCCGGGTGGTTTGCGAGTACGTGATCGTGGTATGTCCAGATCACGTTCTGCGT
>NW_021778268.1:0-794 GCF_005508785.2 Acyrthosiphon pisum | reverse complement strand
AAAAAATTGAATGCCGATATTAACTTCAAAACGGGAAAAATAGAAAACCAGTATTAACTTCAAAAAAATTGGATACCAGTATTAGAATTAAAAACCGAAACCGAAAAGATAATTTAAAAAAGGTGTGTAAGTGGATTTCGCTCTGCGGTACAGTAGGTTACAAGTGGGTCACTGTATAATGGATGGTATTAAATTTGAAATCAATGATATAATATCATTTTAAAAGAAAAACGATTCTGAGCGGAGACGGTATGTCAGTCTAAGACATAATATTATATTATAGTCTATAGTATTTAAAAAAAATTGACCTATAATAGGTACCTATAATAAATTCCAAATTAATCATATCATAATATCTATTAGGTACTTATAACGCGTTATACATCAACAAAAAACCGTAGTACTATCATAGATATATAATAGTATACTTAAGAAGTTTCAAGTACCCACGAATAATATTATACAATCACAACAAAATAACTAAAATAGTTATCCTAGGTTTTTAATATGTAATTTCGTCCAAATTTGTACTTAAAATGACTATAAAAATAAATTGTGTAAATGTATTATTTAGATTTTTTGGTAACAGAATTAATTACTTACGTGGAATCTTGTTTTAAATTTTCAATTCTTAGATACAAAAATTGAACATTTTATACATTTTTAACTACAAAATAATTTTTCAAATTAAAATTTAATAAATTTTTGTATCTAAGAAACTGAAAATGAAAATGTCCGTAAACAGCATACAAAAAGAGTCAAAATATTTTCAAAATTGTATGGTGTATAGGAAA
>NW_021778267.1:3356-4186 GCF_005508785.2 Acyrthosiphon pisum | reverse complement strand
GCGGATTACACGACGACGCGCAGATAGCTGCGGTCTTCATCGATCCACGAGCCAAGTGATCCGCCGCTCGGTGTCGGTTGTTTTTTTGTTTTGTTCGACGAAACTTCTACGGCCACGCGCCGTGCGCGGACGCACGACTGGGCACGTACGGTCTTTCGACGTGTTAACCATCTTTCGGTCGACGCTCGGTCGGGGGTCGCGGCGCGCGGGCGGTCGTCGAGCGAGTCGGCGAGCGCACGCGGCCACGGGGTCGGATGAGGCGCGCGCGAGACCGGCGAGTGCCGCCGGTACCGCGGGCCCGTCTCTAATGATCCTTCCGCAGGTTCACCTACGGAAACCTTGTTACGACTTTTACTTCCTCTAAACGGCCGATTTCGGTCATCTTCGCGATCGCGCGACGACCCAGCCCCCGAGGGGGCCGAATAACGCGCGTCCACTCCGAAGACCTCAATGCGACCGTTCAATCGGTAGTAGCGACGGGCGGTGTGTACAAAGGGCAGGGACGTAATCAACGCGAGCTGATGACTCGCGCTTACTGGGAATTCCTCGTTCACGTGGAAAAATTGCAAGCCACGATCCCTAAGCACGAAGGAGGTTCAGCGGGTTACCCGGAAGCCTGTCGGCCCAGGATTGTTAAACACGCTGATTCCTTCAGTGTAGCGCGCGTGCGGCCCAGAACATCTAAAGGGCATCACAGACCTGTTATCGCTCAGTCTCGTGCGGCTATGTTCGTCCGCCGCCTGTCCCTCTAAGAAGAGTTTAAGCTCCTGGGGAGCCGGCGGTAGCCCTAGTAACGTATCGTGATCCGCCGGCGACGGCCGCGAACACGG
>NW_021778267.1:0-852 GCF_005508785.2 Acyrthosiphon pisum | reverse complement strand
CAAAAATCTCGAGTTTCATATAGTGCGACGGGGGGTGTGCACGCGTAGTGGTAATGCCGTCGCGGTGCGTAGCGGTTAGGCCAAAAACGAAAAATCCGTCCATCACCGTGCGTAGCGGTAAGGCCCGAAAATCAAAAATCCGTCTATCACCGTGCGTAGCGGCACGGCGGCTGATCTCCAATTATCGAGTTGAATGTTGCGGACACCGATATCCGATAGAACTCGTTAAGTACGACGAGATCACCTCTCGGTGTCGTCGGGGTAATCGTAACCGTTCCCGAGTTATTGCGCTCGGAAAAACGACGTTCGAAAAGTTGAAATCGAAATCGGTTCGACGAACGTCGCCGGGGCTGCCGCCATGCGCACTACCCGGGTACCGACGAATAACCGCGAACGTCGACCGAAAAAAAAAAATCGTTTTTTTCACGCACGGTGATTCCAGTCTGTGGCACCCGAATCCGCTCCGGGGACGCCGCCGCCGTCCGACCGGCACTCTGCCCGTCGGTCGTCGACGCGCCCGCGTGACTATCGAATACCCGGTACCGGGGCTCCGAGACCCCGTAACGTGTTCGGCGCACGCCACCGACGACCGCCCGCGGTATACCGTCCGCTGCCGAAATCATTTTTTTTTTTCACCTCGAACACCGCCCGTCGAACGCCGACCAATTTATCCTAAGTCCATGCACGGCACAGTGGCACCCGAATCCGCTCCGGGGACGCCGCCGCCGTCCGACCGGCACTCTGCCCGTCGGTCGTCGACGCGCCCGCGTGACTATCGAATACCCGGTACCGGGGCTCCGAGACCCCGTAACGTGTTCGGCGCACGCCACCGACGACCGCCCGCGGTGTACC
>NW_021778266.1:0-864 GCF_005508785.2 Acyrthosiphon pisum | reverse complement strand
AAAAACTGTTTTGCGAAAAAACCGAGAAGACCACAGTAATTTATTTATTTATTTATTTATTTATTATAATAGTAAACGGGACAGGCCCTTGACATTTATACAGCATTAATAATTAATAATAATAATACACTATTACACACATAATATTTAATAGATGATAATATAATACAAAATAATTAGATACAAGAAGTTGTTTAGATATAATTGAATCCATTAGCTAATGTCATCATACGCAAAATGGGTTCATTATATAAATAATTTGTCGCACAGAACGGGACCCGGAATGGAGGAAAGTTGCGAAAATTAGCACCGGGGACATTAAAATTAATCCTCCCTAACATATCTGGAGCGTCAACTTCCCCACTCAAGAGTTTCGACAAGAAAACCAAGTTAGCCTTTGTTTTTCTAGTGCTCAACGTCTCCAAATTTAATTTCTCTAGAACTGGCGTATAATCGTGTGGAAGGCAGTCAATACGCAGTACAAAAGAAGCGTATTTTAGGAATTTACGCTGAACACGCTCGATTTGGCAAGAGTCACGTAAATTCTGGGGGTCCCAGATCACTACACCATATTCAAGGTGGGATCGTACAAATGCACAATAAAGCGCTTTTAAAGAACTACACATATTGAACTCAGATGAAATTCTTTTTATGAAACCAAGCATTTTCAAAGCCTTGCACGTGATTTTTTCAATATGGAGAATAAAACTTCAAGTCCGGTCAAATGTAACACCTAGGTCAACTACATGACTACCAGATAAACTTAAACTGGTACCATCAACTAGATAATCGTGCCGAATTGGGCTATGAGAACACGTGAAAGACATATAATGACACTTGGGAATACAGAGCTCCAAACCAAGC
>NW_021778265.1:0-482 GCF_005508785.2 Acyrthosiphon pisum | reverse complement strand
CCCCCCCCCTGACTATGATTCAGACCCCTCCAAAAAACATTCCTTATTTCTTTAGATATAAGCTGCTTATAGATTATTTTAAATTAATAATTTTGTTAGGTGGGCTGTAGCCCCCCAGAATTTTAACACTAGTTGCGATTATGCTCATGTACCAATAGGTCATTTAATACATATTGCTTGTTGTTTTTAGCTAAATACATTATGTTATGCAGTTAATATAATATATATAGGTATACACTGCTATACTGCTTGCAGATATAGGTGAAGAGCATTGAACAAATTGTACACTGTAGTGATAGTTCACATATCGTGAGGACTAAGGAGCAAAATTGTATGCAACCTCTTAAAACCATTTATTTTCTTTTTTGTCCCAATTTAAATGCAAGAAGCCGTCACAAAATAGCAAAATTAAGAATTTCGAAAATATGGTATTAGTGGTATAATTCAGCCCCCTGCCATTCAAAATTATTATTTTTAATATT
>NW_021778264.1:0-438 GCF_005508785.2 Acyrthosiphon pisum | reverse complement strand
TAATATGTAATATTTAGACTTAAATGAAAACACAGGATAAAATAGGTTGAACCGTACTGAGTGTGGGGATGATCCAATACACATATACATATATACACATTAGGCATATACTTACGCTCCCTCATACACCACACACGACACATGCAAAACATAAATAATATTCAACACCTCTCCGACCAGCCGTTTAGTAAAAACCAACTATCAATTATCAACGGCGCCAGACGACACCACATTATAACTCATAATATACTTCAAGACCCCGACGAAAAATTTCCGATATAGACGTAGGGACATCATAACACAATAAATTACCAGCGGCACCCTTGTCATACCACTGAAGATAAAAATCATAAACACATCAATACGTAAACGCAGACATCGATGCACCAGAAGAAAGGATCACACCAAAGTCACATTATATAAGGACCCTACGGGATC
>NW_021778263.1:0-6065 GCF_005508785.2 Acyrthosiphon pisum | reverse complement strand
TTATATTTTGTTTGTATTCATTTCACAACTAAAACAATAATAATAGTATTAATACTATCATAATAAAAATATCATAGTACAGTATTATTCTGCGCATAGTATATTACCATTCATGTGAATATTTTTAAAACGTGATCAATTTGAATAAATGCATTGTATTTTGTGTTTACAAAAGCATATGGCGTTCCGTGATTTTTCTGAATAATTAATATAGTTTAATATGTTTAGTGTGTATATATATACACTACTATGGAAATGTTGTAACTTAAAAATGTCATAACACTCATAATGAAATTCGCTTGAAAAAGTTTCTACTTAGCCTACTTGAATTTAAATAATTAATTTTCATAATATGGCTGTTTCATATTTTCACGGCCCGTGGTTTCTGCGAAATTGATAAACTTTCCCGCAAGTTTTTAGCCAAACAATTATTTTATGGCTTTTAAACTCTTCTTGAAAGCCAGCCGAATCCGATGGCACCACACCACGCTAGAGTGATGTACTGTTATCATAATAAGTCAAATTGTGTTTGCGAGTTGACTTATGATAGTTATAATATTAGATGGTTAATCGCACTGATTTGCTTGGCACCAACTGCAGTAATAAGTATTTAACCTCGTCGCTAATTATACGACGTGAGCCCAAACATACGACAACGAATAGTTACCAAATATAACTATATACCTATACATCACCACGGTGTATTAATGTGTTATATTTATCAAAGGTGAACGAGTAAATCGAGCAATCGCCGCAAGAAATGTATTCTATGAGCGGGAAAGTGCGTAAATTTGTTTTTTTTTCGGAAACTTTTCAACGGTTCCTCGTACGTGTCCGGTGTATGTAACGTACACGTGCAGGTCATGCTCCCGACTCCCGATGTATTATAGAAATCGCGTGAGGATATTTGTTTTTCTTTTCGGACCGTAAAAGCTCAGAAACAAAACGTCTGAAATATCGGCTAACCGTTCACGACAATGTCCCCGCTACCTCTGGACGATGACGACAAGGTGTAGATGGACGAGGATGAGGTGGTGGAGGAGAAGGAGGAAGAAGAGATTGTTTTTACCGCGGTCGCGAACGTGTGGTTGCGAGTGCACGTGCTGTGTGTTGAAAACGTTCATGTGGCACACCACCGCCACCACCACCGATGCGGCCCATTTGTATAGATAGGTGTATAAGGTACCGAGGCAATTTTTCCCCCCTCGCAGCACGCTGCACGCGGCCCTCGTCTCGAGTTTTGGCAACCGAAAAACCGAATTATATTGTAGTTGAATATAAATTACGACTCCGCTACCGGATTTGTTGGCCAATTATTTTCTCTGGGCACGTACGCCGAATTTATAACCACCACCAGAGTAGGTAGGTTTATATACGTAATATAAATACAAGCGCGCGATCAGTGCACTCGCTGCACTACAACGTGTGGCGGTGGTAGAGGCGACGGCAGCGAAAGCCGCTCGGCTCGTGTTGGTAAGATTCGCAAAAGAAATACAATATAATAATGTATCAGTAAAGTATGTATTAAATACAACACTGTTTAGATAACTTTTTTGTGCGTTTGAAATACATAATATTTTGGCAAAAAAGTATTTAAATTATTTTATACTTTAAAATACAAAACAAAGTAAATAAAACAAAAACTGGTTGGAATATATACGCAATTTTGCGATTACGTCCAATTTTATACATTAGAAACTAAATTGTGTATAGGCTAGCTATAGAGCATAGCTACTATCCAGGTTTTAAATCTTACGATTTTTACTCTAGAATATAATATTATGACCAATTTATTGTAAAACTATGAAATTATATCAACTTAGTAATGTGATTTGATTTTGTGAAAATGGACCTACCTCTTTTAGTAACTGCTCAACTTAAGTATACTGTTATGCTAAATCCTTTGGGGATTCGTCTGTAAACTTTGTTTCCACTCGGTTTAAAAAATAGGTTCCCGAGTTAGCATATTTTAGCATAAAGCACGATGTTAGCAAAAAATATAGATAGGTACCCAAATTTCATAAGAAAAATATTATTTATTTATCATATCATACCATATTTGAAACAAATAAAATCGGAAGAGATTAATATTGGTTGAAAACGACATCTAATTTATTATTTTTCTCAAAATTAAACCAAAGGATGTTATAAACTGGATTGATCGGCCAAAATGCCATTTAATGCCCAAAGTGATAACTTATTATTTTCTAACTATTTAAGTGGGCACTACAGCAACTGTAAATATCAACAATATATTTCCATTAAAATATTTCACAAGTATAACATAGGTAATACCTATATACGAAATATGATTGACAGTTGAATTCAATCAACTAAAATAAAATTTGAGAAGTTAACCACGTTGTAGAATATGGGAAAGCTTATACGAATTCATTTGTTAACTGGATATACGAGTACATACTTTGTTATCCTATAATTTCTGTTGATAGACCGTATCTGTTGTAAATAATATCAATTACCATTTTTAGCTATGATTATAAACTTTATTAAATTTTTAACTTCAAATTGTATTTAAATCCAATGTTCAGTTAATTATAATTTAAACTTAAAGAAGATTTATTAGCAGTATAAATTCAATATTTTAAAAACAATATAATAGCTACCTACTTAATATTATACATATACCAAGAAAAATATTAAAATATATAACTATACCTAAATACTGAATTATAAATAGCAGGTATATATTATAGAATAAGTAACATTATCAAATGTATAATTAATGATTTTGTGTAAAAAAAAACACTTTGGGTTATGTGTAATAATTATTATTCATATTATTATTCAATGAAATATGCATATTGTTTTTTTATTAATATATACAGACTATCATCGTTTTCTCACTACATTAAGGCATTAAGTACAATTATTTATAAATATAATTTTATATTTTAATGGTATAGAAGATAAGCGATGTTCTATACCGTACATTATATGTAAAACAATATAATATTATATATGTACCACGTGGCGCGTTTTTTAGTTTCCCCTCCAATTATTTATTTTTAACTAATGTAGTTTAGCAGCTCTAATTTACTGATAAAATAGTTTTATTCAGCGATAAAGCCTGCTTTCCCTACTTTTTATTTTTTATACAGTGAAATTAAATGTGGATAATATAATGCCACATTTTCAATTCATAACGAGTGGTAGCCACTATAGACATAATTATGATACAATAATAATACATAAACACTCGCTACCTAATTATAAGTTATAACACTAGTTATATTCTTAGGAATACATTTTACTTATAGACCACGCAATCGTGAACTAGCTTGGCCATCAACCGATTTTGTAGTGTGTTCATGAAAGTTCAATTATTTGAATTGACATTATAACATTATATAATATTATTAGTGTATAATGTATATGACATATTTTTTTACAATATTTGTGACATATATATGGTTATTCAACTTATTATATTGACGTACTGTATTTTTGATATCTATGCGTTCGGTTTAATATCGACATGGACCCGAAATAGGTACATCGTAATACGTCGAGCAGCGTAAGTAACTTTATTTTGTGAAAAATGTTATTCAAAATACTTTTATAATCCAATAAATGTTGAATACTCCAAGGTTTGGTGTAAAAATAGCAGTTTCGAAAATAAGTTATATATGAAACTATGATACAACGAGTGTCTGAGTAGTCAAAAAGTACATATTATACTATATATATATAGAGAGAGAGAGAGAGAGAGAGAGAGAGTGAAAGAGAGAAAAAGTTAGAGCGTCTGACAGTCAGAGATGTATAATTTATTAAAAACTGTTAAACGATAAGCCAAATCATATACGTCCTAATGGCTAATAGGTACATTAATAGTTATCATGGTCTTTGAATACAAACGCAATCCTGAGCAAAACGAGGAATGACGTGGTTTTGCAATGATGTTTTAATTTTTATCTTTTATCAGAAAAAAAAAAAAAAATTATAGTAAAAAATTATAGCCCCCCCTTTTATCAGGGGCCGGAGTGGCGCAGTGGTCACGCAGTTGATTACGACTCACACAGTCATCGGTTCGATTCATAGCAAAGTGCAAAAAAAATGTGTGTGATTCTACGCAGTCACCATTTTCCCGTGCTGTCGTCCGATTGCGTCATCCGGTTTCCAACTAGGTCCCACTCCACTGGGAGTGAAGACCGCACATGTCTCCTCTTGGAGAAGGGGGGTAGTATCATGCATATAGTGATATATACATAGATAAATAGATCACATGATCTCCCTACTACCCACTTGTGATAAGCATTGTCAAAGACCTTGAGGTCGTTACAATGAACAAATATAAAAAAAAAAAAAAAAATCTTTTATCAGTTTTTGTGAAGGTGAACGAGGGCTTAAAAAGTTTCAAATTCTTAGCCGATTCTAGTACTGTAACTTTGAAGAGATATTTTTTTTATCTTTTCAGTAATTTATCAAAAAAAAAAAAAATGTCCAAGAAAAATTACACAGAAGAAATCAAAAAAAATTAAGTAATCGAGATTTAATAGGTACCTACTCCACTGAATTATTTTATATAAATGTTAAATGTTAGTCACATGCATTAAATCAGCTTTTTTAGTTTACTTTTTTCCGAATATTATTTCGTAAATAAACTATAAAAGTATATGATTATAACAATATGTTTACATAGGTATCTATGTAACGTTAATTATTGCTATATTTTTTACATTTAAACTTATTAAAACTCAACGAAAGTAGGTACTTGTATACAAGGAGAGATAACTGAATTTTTGTTACAAATCTTAAACGACTAAAAGATTTTGTTGAATATTTTTTTCGTGATTGAACCATTTTCAAACTCCTGATAATATATTATAATTAAATTCCCAAAAAAATATAACAACTCTCTACCACGAAATATTAAAAAAAAAAAAATGTTTAAACAAAATATTTGTGAAATCTGGGTAAATTTTCTAGCATAATAGGTACCCAAAAAAAAAAATAATAATAATAATAATAATAACATAATGTAATATAATCTCACACGTTTGTACTCACATAAATACAAACCTGATAATAATATATAATATACACTCGTTGGGTTGCGTGTACTTTTTTTTTATCTGCGGTACGCACGCATCTTCCATCGCAGGTTATTGCGATAGAGCAGTCTGCAGTAAACTAATGATAATAATAATAGTAATAATAGTAATAATGGTAAATAACACATGGTGCACATGAACTCCGCCGGTGATCAATTGATAAGATTATGTACACTTAATTATATTTATTGATACCTATAATATAGTGGTTGCTTTTTTTCGTCCGTTGTCGCCGTCGCTATAACAGAAAACAGTCGCATTTTTTTTTACGGCAATAATACATACGTGTTTCGCTATGCACACAATTATTGTGTTTATTTTATGCGTATACAATATATACATTATTTAAGTACATTATACATAAATGTTATAGAATCATCGTAACTGCTCGCCCCGCCGCAAAACGGATGTGCCCATTGTGCGTTATAGTGTGCATGCGTATGTGCCGTAGCCGTAGCCGTTTTGATCACTCGGCCGAGTCCTAATTATCCGGTTGTAATTTAATATTGTTTTATGTAAATAATATTATAATTTGCATTCGACGGAATCGATGTCGTCCTATGCGGCTGTATACCTACGCCAACGCTACTGCTGCACGGCCACTATATATTTTAATACCTATTATACAGCAGGTCGTCGAACTCGCGTCGATCCTGAACTCCGGCCGTTTATTGTTGCAGGTACATAATATAATATCTATATTCTATATTATTATACATACTTACATAATGAGATTTGATGTTTTAGAAGATGAACGAATTCCTTCAGACCTAACCCCATCACTCCGGAAACGTTGAATTATTATTATTGTTGTTTTTCTAGTATATTCAAGTCGGTCTCGTTACCGGTGTCGCAATCTAACGGCTCGCCCAAACATTAGCGAACGGATCGTCGACCGTAAGTGTTATGTGGTCACAGCTCATATAATAATATACGAATAATTGTTATTAATAACCATTAGGAAATAAATAGGTAGTAATAAATAGTAGTCCA
>NW_021778262.1:0-1264 GCF_005508785.2 Acyrthosiphon pisum | reverse complement strand
CATTTCACGTTAATTAAAAAATAAATGTAGTAAGTTAACAGTTAAGTAAATGAAAAGCAAAAGTAACTAGTTAAGTTAAAAAGTTAAAAGTAAGTTAACTTTTAAACTTAACTTTAACTTTTTAACTCATTGATGCCCAGCCTTGTATTCTAAAATAGTACAAACTAGATAAAAATATAAATTTATCATGCAATTCGGAGAAATGCAAACCCACGGAGATCAATTAATATTACACATATCATTCTTTCCATGATATCGCAGTGTTTTTGGTTTTTTTCGGTGTAGATATCCTGTTAGTAAAATTATTTTTCCCTTAGTCAAAAAGCTTGATAATTTAATACAAACTTCCTCGTGAGATTTTACACTGGTTAAAAAAAACCGTCAGTATACCTGAACAAAATACATAGAATTTCCACAAACCACATTAATTAATTTTACACAATAGTGTGTTGGCATATCTATCAATAATATTATCAAATAAAAACCAAATAATATAATATGACATAACACACAACTTTATTCAAATTAATTTTGGTACATATACAATTATTTACATATTAAACAATTTATTTATTATACATTATTACACAATTGTATTCAAATTAGTTTAGGTACATAATATACAATTATTTACATATAAAATTATTTACATATTATACAATTTATTTATTATACATTATTACAGTAGCATAGCCATAATTTATAATTATAATTTAGATAGGTATACATTTTATACACATTAATAAGTTTAATTAAACATTTCACTATTTTGTGAATGATCGGATTATTGGTCAGATACATTTATTACGACCAAAAAGCAAAGTGAATTTTATGCAGACGACCGCGACGTGGAAAACAAAACTCACGGTGAAGAGCCGGCGCGGCGGCCGCACAGCAAATAGTTAAATACCGCACTCGGAAAACCTGCCCTAACTCGGTACAAACACTCGACATGGCGGACGTAAACGAATTCAGGCGGTTTGTCCGGGCGTCCGGGAACACGCAACACGTGTCCGGCCGGATACAAAATAGTGAAAAGGTGACTTATTAGGTACTAGAAAAAGTGCGTTGCGTACTCGCTACGAACGCGTCGACACAAGCTCTTTAACTGTGGGGAGGGGACGTCTAAGATCCGGTGCCCAAATAATCGTAATATAACCATATAAACTCATCTATACGTCTGCGTGGTCCATCGCACCACAACAGAACATTCGCCTCACAAATTTCTTAGTCCGACTCCACACTGAACGTCTACGTGTGACTG
>NW_021778261.1:0-947 GCF_005508785.2 Acyrthosiphon pisum | reverse complement strand
GAATATTTTTTAAACGTTAATTAGTATCATGATTACTTTTACCATTATTTAATTGTAAATACTTATATTATATTATTATATTATTAAAAAAATAATATATTATAAATAATATTTTGTTTTAAATTACAATAATATATAATGTATAATAGGCCTCGTGCCTACGTTCAATAAATTATAGTTTGATAATTATTATTATTATAATTACCTATATTTTATGTAATTTTTTTGTTTACTATGTTTTAACTAACCTATAATATTTGACGTATCGATCATTCGAAATATTTTTATATGCTATATTTGTGAAGTTGTTAAGTTAATTAAGTTGAATTAAACATAATATATTATCGTAATTTAAAACACAATTTTATTTATAATATATAATTTTTTTAATAATATATAATATAATAATATACGTATTTGTATAATAATGTGGTAAATGGTAACTGTAGATACGTTTAAAAAATATTTGTTCAACCATTTGCATGTGGTTGTGAGTAATATAAATTGTAGTCTGAGGATTTTTTTTTCTCTGGATTCAATCTAATTATAATATACATAATATATTATTATATATTTATTATTTATATAGGAATAGGAACCCATAATAAATACTATGTACCTATATAAAATAAATAGTAACGACAAGTCGATTAGTCTTTATTTTTATTCAAACAATGAAACATACTAGGTATTTTGTGTCTTGCATACATCGAACAGCTGCAGCTGTATTCCAAGAAGGCAAGAACGTACCGAATGCGTGAGACCCGTCTAGTCGGGCTCCTTTTCCGACAACATAAAAATACGTGGTATTGTCGTACAGCTGAGCCTTGTCTTAGATCACAATAGCCAATGAGTAACGACATCGCAGCCGCCTCGACCCCTCCGGAATCAGCGTAAACTTATATCGGGCTTCGCAATGTCGGCGATGGTGGTACCTCGAAGGCTCC
>NW_021778260.1:0-2173 GCF_005508785.2 Acyrthosiphon pisum | reverse complement strand
GCACACAACAGTCAGACAATGCGTTACGTATACCCGCGCTTGGTTTTTAATTTTTTTAGCAATGTTCCGGAAGGAGTCGACGGACTTAACATAGATATTCGGAAAGCCAGGAAAATTCTCTACCCGAAAATATAAATTCCAAGAACCACCGGGCTTCTTAAGTAATCGTACTTAGCGCGCGAAAGACCCAGGTGACCAATGAGCGCATTCCGCATAACGTATACCCGCGCTTGGTTTTTAATTTTTTTAGCAATGTTCCGGAAGGAGTCGACGGACTTAATATAGATATTCGGAAAGCCAGGAAAATTCTCTACCCGAGGATATATATTCCAAGAACCACCGGGCTTCTTAAGTAGCAGTACTTAGCTCATGAAAGCGCCAGGTGAACAATGCTGGTATGACGCTTGACGTAGACGCGCACGTGGTTTTTATTTTTTTTGACCGTGTTCCGGAAAGAGTCGACGGACTTAACATAGATATTCGGAAAGCCAGGAAAATTCTCTACCCGACGATATGTATTCCAAGAACCACCGGGCTTCTTAAGTAATCGTACTTAGCGTGCGAAAGACCCAGGTGACCAATGAGCGCATTCCGCATAACGTATACCCGCGCTTGGTTTTTAATTTTTTTAGCAATGTTCCGGAAGGAGTCGACGGACTTAATATAGATATTCGAAAAGCCAGGAAAATTCTCTACCCGACGATATGTATTCCAAGAACCACCGGGCTTCTTAAGTAATCGTACTTAGCGCGCGAAAGACCCAGGTGACCAATGAGCGCATTCCGCATAACGTATTCCCGGGCTTGGTTTTTAATTTTTTTAGCAATGTTCCGGAAGGAGTCGACGGACTTAATATAGATATTCAAAAAGCCAGGAAAATTCTCTACCCGACGATATGTATTCCAAGAACCACCGGGCTTCTTAAGTAATCGTACTTAGCGCGCGAAAGACCCAGGTGACCAATGAGCGCATTCCGCATAACGTATACCCGCGCTTGGTTTTTAATTTTTTTGGCAATGTTCCGGAAGAAGTCGACGGACTTAATATAGATATTCGGAAAGCCAGGAAAATTCTCTACCCGACGATATATATTCCAAGAACCACCGGGCTTCTTAAGTAATCGTACTTAGCGCGCGAAAGACCCAGGTGACCAATGAGCGCATTCCGCATAACGTATACCCGCGCTTGGTTTTTAATTTTTTTGGCAATGTTCCGGAAGAAGTCGACGGACTTAACATAGATATTCGGAAAGCCTGGAAAATTGTCTACCCGAAAATATAAATTCCAAGAACCACCGGGCTTCTTAAGTAGCAGTACTTAGCTCATGAAAGCGCCAGGTGAACAATGCCGGTATGACGCTTGACGTAGACGCGCACGTGGTTTTTATTTTTTTTGACCGTGTTCCGGAAGGAGTCGACGGACTTAACATAGATATTCGGAAAGCCAGGAAAATTCTCTACCCGACGATATATATTCCAAGAACCACCCGGGCTTCTTAAGTAATCGTACTTAGCGCGCGAAAGACCCAGGTGACCAATGAGCGCATTCCGCATAACGTATACCCGCGCTTGGTTTTTAATTTTTTTGGCAATGTTCCGGAAGAAGTCGACGGACTTAACATATATATTCGGAAAGCCAGGAAAATTCTCTACCCGACAATATGTATTCCAAGAACCACCGGGCTTCTTAAGTAATCGTACTTAGCGCGCGAAAGACCCAGGTGACCAATGAGCGCATTCCGCATAACGTATACCCGCGCTTGGTTTTTAATTTTTTTAGCAATGTTCCGGAAGAAGTCGACGGACTTAATATAGATATTCGGAAAGCCAGGAAAATTCTCTACCCGACGATATATATTCCAAGAACCACCGGGCTTCTTAAGTAATCGTACTTAGCGCGCGAAAGACCCAGGTGACCAATGAGCGCATTCCGCATAACGTATACCCGCGCTTGGTTTTTAATTTTTTTGGCAATGTTCCGGAAGAAGTCGACGGACTTAACATAGATATTCGGAAAGCCTGGAAAATTCTCTACCCGAAAATATAAATTCCAAGAACCACCGGGCTTCTTAAGTAGCAGTACTTAGCTCATGAAAGCGCCAGGTGAACAATGCCGGTATGACGCTTGACGTAGACGCGCACGTGGTTATTATTTTTTTTGACCGTGTTCCGGA
>NW_021778259.1:0-1533 GCF_005508785.2 Acyrthosiphon pisum | reverse complement strand
GATATTAAAATAATGGATAGGCCATTTGTGCTTATCATGAAGATATCTAATTCATGATACGACCTCTGCCAGAATGAGAGACAATAATAAAAAGCAGTCTTTCTCTCTTCCCCATTCCGGCCCACTTCCCCCTATTTTATTGATGTAGGTATGGGCGCATGGGCCATAACACAAATCGTAATCACATACTCGACTACATCATTATCATTCTACTACGAGCACAGTTGTAGAACTACAACGAAGTCGGACTGTTCATCATTCATAAAGGTAGACACTAGACGGTAATCGAGTTTCACTCATAGGCTATAGCCGCTAAATGTCTGTAATACCTGCCCACCTCATTTACTGTAATATAGTATTACTGTAATACTAGCACACATAGGTGGCCAACTTCAAAGTTAATCGATTTTCACTTCAGAATTCAGGTGACTGACTTGCTAGACACTCCACCACGGTTTTCGGTTTCACATTTTTTACACATACGAAAAAGCATCGGACATACGCTGGGGGATCGTATCATACCTATCATTGTATTGCCGATTTCCATGAACCATGGGAGATTTCTAGACACTCGACTTTTAAACGAGACCGCCAAAGAGCCATGTCTTATCACGAATTCTTATCACTAAATCACCTCCGACTACCTAAGGCACTATCATTACTGTGTCTCAAAAATCGGTACCCTCTCTCAGCAAGTCAAACGGGCGTTCGAGTTTCACTTGACCACTACGAAGGCGCCGGAGGCGGCTTCCACAACGCCCGTAATCGAGGCACACTGGCAGCTAGTTATCCAATAAAATGACGATAACGAGTAATGTATAATGTATATTTCAACGAGTTAAGCACAATGGTGCAATCAGAATTTGTTGGCTAGACTTAGTTCCAAGGTTAAGAGCTTTTAATGATTGTAATTTTGAGTATTATACGTCTACACAGATTATTTCATGAATCTATTTATAACTCTCATTTTAAAACTTTATTAAAAAGTATGTAATTATTTATTTTAATACATGCATGCATTTATTCATGTACCTATACTTACATTATACATAGATTACAGATCAAGATGGTTGGGCTGAGAGGTTTTTATGATAAAAACCAAAAATATTTTTTGTGGGTGGCGCGCGCGAGGGGGGTAAATGTTTCAATCTCCCCACAAATATGACCAAATTACGCCACTAATTACGGTGGTGCAATTGCACCCTCGGTATTAGGTAGCAACTAGCAAAAGCAAAGATATGTTTTTGCACCTGCAAAAGCTAAACTTTATACCTATTAAAGTACAATACTATTTCATTGATTTGTCAAACTTTTTATAAAATATAACATAACTGAACAAATCATAAAATAACGTTATAACTTATATTATAATTATGTTGTTACTTGTTATAACTAAATCATTAGGTTTAACAGACACTAAAAATGCTTCAATTTTCTTCAACAGCATTTTTTCGAGTAGATATGTGAATCTGTGAATCTACTTGGGACTTTGGGGAGTCAAAAGTAAAAATTGCCCAATAATTTTCAAAAGTG
>NW_021778258.1:0-923 GCF_005508785.2 Acyrthosiphon pisum | reverse complement strand
AAAATTTGAATTTCAAACGATCATAAAAATCTAATTTGACTTTCTTATAGATATTTTTTGTTTGATAAAGGTAGATATAATCTTATAAGGAATCTTGTATTACATTTTAAAATCTTAGATTTTTACGAATTCTTAACTCAAAATAATTTGCTAAATTTCGTGATTTTTCCATATTTTGTCAATTTTTGAACTTTAAATGCTTATAAAAAAAACTGTGACTAAGGATTTTTAGTATTTTTCATCTGCCTTTGAAACAATATACTTGGAGCCTTCTATTAAATTTTCAAGCTTTTTTGATAAACAAATAAAATTTTATTGATATTTTTAGAAAAAAAACTAAAAAAAAATGAAAACTGACAATGTCCGTAAAGAGCTCAAAATAAGTCAAAATATTTTGAAAATTTTATCGTGTATAGAAAATGGAAATGTAAACATTCAGTCAAAATTTCATGTATCCACAGTCATTTTTTTTAAAGTTACACCAAAAACCAAAATCGATTTTCTCGAAAACAGATTTTGCGTAAAAATTCCCGTTTTTCCTTAATTTTTTTTTTGTTTTTCCCGGCGCTTTTGAAAACTACTGGGAAATTTAAATTTTGACCTCCTCAATGCACCAACGATATTCACTTTCTGATCGAACAAGATACTGAAGTTGAAAATCGTAGCATTATTTCGACTACTTCTCGTGTACACGGACACAAAAAAAATAAAAAAAATAAAAAAACACACATCATTGTAAAATCAATACATTCATCGTTCCACTCAGAATCTAAAATAATGTAACTACTTAGTAATTTTTATTCTACTTATTTTTTGATAAATATTATATTATGATATACAGTTTGTACATTTATATATAAATATTAGGTAATTTTGATTAACTGTGCTATTTATTAGAATATCTATAAAACAAAAATTATATC
>NW_021778257.1:0-1015 GCF_005508785.2 Acyrthosiphon pisum | reverse complement strand
TATTATTGTACATGGTGACTCCAATCAATTTCCCGAGATTCTTAGCCCCTAGATAGTGTCACGCCCAATCTTTTCAAAAATAACGCAAACAAAATGTATCAAAATATTAAAATATATAATATACGATATTAAAATATGCAACGACGACGACAACGCACCACAAAGGGTAATGATCAGGGCTCGTAAGTTCGTGCATCTGCATGTTTTTTTTGCTACACAAGAAAACAAGTTAGCTGAGATACAAATCCGTTTCATAACAATAGTAATAATAATATGAAGTTTGATAGTGCATGTTTTGAGTTTAAAGGCATATTTGGCATAGTCGATTTTTTTACAGTCGTTAGTGCATATTATTTCATAAAAATATTTTTTAGACAAATATTTGAAATGTTTCTTGTTTCTTATTTACTTTTCCTGTTTACAAAATTATAGTGTTTTGATTTATTTTTATTCAGTGAGTGTGTGACTACCTAATGTCCAAGTACCTACATACTTATTTAGATTTTATGCGTTTTACGAAATATCGCGGAAACAGTGTAATCGCTCCCACTACCATCCTCCACCGTATAAAGTGGCAGCTTCTCACCAACCAGCATTTATAATTTTGTACATTGCTACACTCTACAGTATAGTTTTCTTACACTCGCCGATGAGTTTACTCGTATGAGTCGTATGCGTTTATCCATTCAATTTCCTGTTTTAGTGTTTTCATGTGAGGCATAGGTAAGTTACTACTGTACACATTATTCATAATATTTTATTTTAACAATGCCGAAACAAAAACAAACAGTTGCGGGCCGTTTGCAAAATTTTGTGGAGGAATTTGAATATTTTTAAATTTATAGATTAATTCTTATTATTATAAAACTTTTTCATGATTTTTTTTACATAATGCATAATTTAAAATGTTAGGGCATATAAATGCATATTTTCGAACCTTTTAGTGCATGAATGCATGCTTATTTATGCATTTTTTAGTGCATGAAGTAACGAGCCTAGGTAATAATATTTTAGA
>NW_021778256.1:71686-75294 GCF_005508785.2 Acyrthosiphon pisum | reverse complement strand
TCATGTCCCATAGCCTGTTGGTGTGTGGGTGTGGGTAGGCTATCGGTGGTATTGTTCGGTTGTTGGGCGGGGGATGATTCGACCAGTTGGTGTTCACTTAGTCCGGCGTCAGGTATCTGCCCTGTCGGCGTGTTATTTCTGGTCGGCCTAGTGGGGTCCATAGGCGGAAATCGGACTTCGTTGGCCTGTATTCCCAGGTCCGCGAAGTGTTGTGTTAGCCGGATTTCGAGATCACCCTTCGCGCCCGTATCCGGCAACTCGCGCTGCCTGCACTCGTAGCGCAATTCCGCGGCGGTCAATTCATTCATATATTTTCCCGACATGACGTCCGGTTGTTTTTCCGGTGTTGTTTACGAGAAAATATAAAATGTGGCTGTTGTCGGCGGAACGGATATCACGTTCCTTCGATCAGCTGTGTTGACCGTTTATCGGTGTTTGTTTGCGTACGGAAAGTAGGTCAGTGGGTTGTTGTTGTTTTTGTTTTTGTTATTGTGCTAGCCGGGAGATTACGGTAATTGGTTTTCGCGGAGTGTTGTCGCGGATGCGCGTGTGTGCGTTATCCGGCCCACTATTGCGATTACGTGAGGCGGCGGCTGTCGCTTTGAGCGGCGGCGGCGGCAGTCCGATTACGTGGTATTTCTGTCCCGGGTGATCGCGTGTTGACGTTGCGGGTGGTGGTGCTAAGCGGTGTTGGTGTGTACTCGCGCTCTTGCGTTCCTACCTACCTATTTGCGTCGCGTGTGTTTGCACTTTGGACCGTCGCGCGCGGTGAAGTCTACGCGTCCGTGAGTCGGGCGGCGCGGTCGGCCGTTACGTACTTTATGATTATGTAATGTGTTACGTAACGCCGGTTTTTCCCGTTTTCGCCTGCAGACCACGTTTTTGTCGGATCGCGTCGGGGACTTTTTTCCAAGTTTGCGCAACGGGGGATATGTGATGATGGTAGTAGGGGGTAAGTTAGTGAATGTTTTCACTTACCGGTGATTCCTGTTCGGGGAGCCAGTTGACGCGGACTTGTATTGAGCCGCGTGGTGTGGTGAGGTGATGGTGGTGACCGACGGAGATAGTCGGGTCGAAACCACAGACGGGATAGTAGACAAAGTATTAACAAAGAGAAATAAACAAACTACGCACTGTGGTGTAAACTAAGTCTTTATTATTAAAAACAAAAGAGCTTATTTAATATATGTATGGTGAACGGGTAGCGAAAATACACGGAACGTGTGTGTGGTTCGGGTGTGTACCGGACGGTGTCGGGAAGACGAGAGGGCGCGCCTTGACAATCCGGTTCGCTGGACGGCCGGCCGACGGTTCCAGGCGCGCGTGTCGCGCGCCGGCGTCGTCCGTCGTCGATTGGCGGTTTGATTGAGAAGCCGCAGCGCGGCTTCCGCGCAAAGGCTGTTTGAATTCAAACAGATTTTGCGCGGGACCGCGTCACGCTGTACATCATCTTGTAGTGTCTTATGAAAACGGAATTTGTAGCCATCGTAGATAATAAGTGGCTTCGATTTTTCACTGTATACAAATTCCATGATGAAATATTCAAAATATACGTTAAATATATTATACACTTATACGATCAAAGATTGATTTCGGACTAAACACGATTTGATAATTTTCATTTTGCCATTTGAAATTATCCGATTATCGTAGTTAATGCAAGTCATATGGCAGATAATACATTAAAACGATCTATATTATTATCTTTATAAAGGTAATAATAATTACTCGAGCCGCAACTAACCTACGGCTAAAATATTATCGGGCCGGAATTCACCGGTCTCCAACACCGGAAACGACACGCCGGGCCGCAACTCACCCACAGCCACTCAAATACTTTACAAGACTGGAAACCAGAATAACAACGAAAAAAAAATGAACGATGAACGACCTTTTTTTTCCATACCTGGGTCGACCCGTTCAAAACGATCCGTTCGTTTGTGAACAACCCATAGAGTATAGTGTCTGTAGTATAGTATGGGTGTGATCAGAAGTCTGTTTTCAAAACAAACGTTTTTGGTGTAGATTAATCAGCTGAATTACAGAACCAACTATTCGCTGATAAAAAATGATGAGAAAAGAAAACGGATCACCTACACCGGCTACACCTGCTCTTGGGCTGTTGCAGCGTTGCCAGGTGTACGATAATTATCGTATTTGTACGATTATTATTGCCATTGTACGATGTACGATACTTTATCAACTATCGTACAAGAAAATACGATAATTATTCAATGTTTAGAAAAAAAATAAAACGCGGTGGCTACATAGTTATTTTATATATTCTGTGTTATTATATATGAGTGGCTATAATTTTCACGTCCTGCTTCCTGATTGGACGTAATATTAATACTGATAGTATATCTGATAAAAATCACCATAATTGATAAGTGCCACCACGATTTAAAATCGTGAGTGCCACTAAGGCCCTGAGAACTGATAAAGATATGATAATTTAACAACAATTCCCGCATAAATTTAAATATTTTACAATAATAATATAATTATTACTTATTGTAAAATGTAAATAATCATAGGTCCCAAATGTTACTGCACAATATAAGAACAGTATACTATACATTTATATACTATGAAAATCAATATAAAATTATTTGTTATGGCCTTATATATATAGTTATTACAATTGGAATTGCCAGTGATATTTATACTATATAGGTGTTTTGTATTTGAAAGGAGTATTTTATTGATGTATAGATGATAAGTAATGTGACCTTTATACTTCATAGTATTCTTTGACTACACACATGACAACTGACTTTGTCAATCACTCTGAATCACTCTCTTAATAATCTTATGAAAATAATTTTTTTATAAATTCATTGATTTTAACAAAAGATTTGTGAAGAAAATGTCACAAGTAAGTTTATATTAGTAACGACATTATGATGTAATATTAAATATAATAAAAAATAGTAGTACAAAATAGTATACTAAATAAACATTTTAAAACAATAAAAAAGAAGTTATAAACTGGATACTTGAATTTACAAATTAGTTATAAAAACATTAGTTACATATTTATTTATATTAATATTATTACTTAATCTAAGATACCTTTTGATATTAATTTCTGAATATGGTTTTATAAATTCATTATTTCAATATTTTTGTTAATAAATAGAATGATGCTTTGAATGAAAGTTTTGAATATGAGTAAAATGTATCTGGACGAACTACACCAACATACAAAAGGAAAAGAAGAGGAGAACTGAGTAAAGAAGAACGGCCTAAACACAGAGAGCAAAAATACCGCCCTGAATGGGAGTTAAAACCATCATTTAAGGACTGGTTGAGAAAAGTTGAAGGTGATAATATGAAAGCAAAATGTATTAAATGTAACACAACATTTGTTTCTGAATTAGTAGTTATTAAAAATCATGCCCTTGGTAAGAAACATAAGATTAACGTTACTAATACTCCTAAAAAATCATCAACTGCAATGTTAAATTTCATAAATAATAAAAAGATCCTTTGGAAGATAAAATTAAAATTGCTGAAATTAAATTATGTGCCCTTCTTGTTGAACATAATGTTGCTTTTAATTGCAATTGCAATTGCATAGATCATATAGTAGATGTTTTGAAAGA
>NW_021778256.1:67961-71636 GCF_005508785.2 Acyrthosiphon pisum | reverse complement strand
AATATAGTTCATAGTAAATGATAGTTTAACATTAATAATTTTTTTTTTTTTTTTTAAATACAAATAATAATATAGTTAATAGTAAATGATAGTTTAACATTAATAATTTTTTTTTTTTTTTTTAAATACAAATAATAATATAGTTAATAGTAAATGATAGTTTAACATTAATAATTTTTTTTTTTTTTTTTTAAATACAAATAATAATATAGTTAATAGTAAATGATAGTTTAACATTAATAATTTTTTTTTTTTTTTTTTTAATCATCAATGCCTAGTCTAATAGGTTTTTTAACTACCCTTCCTTTATGGGTTTTAAAATTAATATTTGTACCAACCTCGCTCTCTTGTTTCTCAACTTTCTCTACCTCTTTTTTATCCAAATCATCACTAACTATAACTTCGTCATCACTTTCATTCAAATCCAATTCATAGCCACTCACTTTTCTCATAAATATTGTATTTCTCCTCAGTATCTTTCCCTTTTCATCTTTCACTAAGTAAGATCTTGGCCAACTCGTTTTACTCAGAACAACAGCTTTGGACCATTGTTTTGTAAATTTATTTTGTAACATAATTTGCTCATTTGGTTTAAATTCTTTTTCAACATATGTAGCAGTTTTATCGTACCAGTCTTTTTGTTTTAGCTTTTGTATTTTATTCTCTTCAGAACAGTCTACCACAGTTGGACATAAGATTTTTTTATTTATACTATTAGTTTTTTGACCTTAAAACTCTACTTTGTAGCATTTGTGCCGGAGACCAATTTAACCCTGCTACAGGAGCATTTCTATAATTGAGTAAATACAAAGATAAATCTTTATTTTCACTTTTAGCTTTCATTATTATTTTTTTAGCTATTCCTACTGCCTTTTCTGCAAGACCATTACTCTGGGGGTAATTTGGGCTTGATATTGTTACAGTAAAATGCCATTCCTTAGCAAAGTTTTTGAACTCTCTGCTTCCGCAAGGGTTGTTATCACATACCACTTCCTCTGGTATTCCAAACTGACTAAATAATATTTTTAATAATTGTATGATTGTCTCACTAGTTTTATTTCTTATACTTAAAACTTCTAGCCACCTTGAATAATAGTCCATAACCACTAGGTAATTGGAACGCTCTACCTCTGCTATGTCTATTCCAATTTTTTGAAATGGTAACTCAGGGATTTTATGTTGTAGTAGTGGCTCTTTTATCTTACTAATACTAAACTTTCTACATATTTCACATTTCTCAATGAAATTTTTTAAGTCTGAGGTCATTCCTGGCCAGTAAAAAATTTGTTTACTTTTTTTTAGCGTTTTTGTGATTCCTAAGTGTGTTTCATGCAATTTTTTAATTACATAACTTCTTAATACTTTGGGAACAATTATTCTGTTTCCAAAGTAAATTATTTCACTTTCTTTAATTAATTCATTTTTAATTTTAAAATAATGTTTTATCTCCCCACATTCAATCATTTTGTTTGGCCAACCAGTATCTAAATATTTTAGTACCTTACTTAAATGTTCATCCTTATTTGTTTCATTTCTAAACTGTTCTATTCTATCATTTTTAAATTGTATTTCAACCTCATTAATTGCATGTACTACATCATTTAAATTTTCTTCAGTGATCTCAACTCTTTGTATATAGTTTCTGCTGAGCAAATCTGCTATATACATATGTTTACCAGGACAATATTTAACATCTGTATTATATATCAATAGTTTAAGTCTCATTCTTTTCAGTCTATTATTGGGTATTTTGTTTATTTCTTTTTTCATTACTGATATTAGTGGTTGGTGATCAGTGAATATTTCAACTATGCTTTGCCCATATATTAATTTGTGAAATTTTTTACACGCAAACACTATACCCAACATTTCTTTTTCTACTTGAGCATACATCTGTTCTGTGTCGCTCATACATCTTGACGCATAGTATACAGGTCTGTTATTTTGTAGCAGACAACACCCTAACGCCTTTTCTGATGCATCACACTGTATGGTAAAATTTTCATTCACATTATAATTACTAAGAGTTGTCAGATCAGTTAGAACATTTTTTAATTTATTAAAAGCACTGTTACAATTTATACTCCATGACCACACAACATCTTTCCTCAATAATCCTCTAAGTGGTTCAATTAATTCAGACATATTTGGTATAAATATTCGAAGGTAATTAACCATTCCTAGAAATGACTGAAGCTGTTTAGTATTTTGTGGTATTTTTAATTCTATAACAGACTTGACTCTTTCAGGGTCTGGAGCTATTCCATGTTCACTAAATATCATTCCCAAAAACCGCACTTCACTTTTTTCATACTGCAACTTTTTCAAGTTAAACTTAATGTTTAATTTCCTGGCCTGTTTCACTACCTGTTTTAATGTTTCATCATGTTCCTGTTGTGTCTCTCCACTAATAAGTATATCATCAAAATATACACAGACATTTTTGATACCTCCAAAATATTTTGAAGTTAATTGTTGGAATATTTCTGGTGCGTTAGCTAATCCAAATGGTAACCTCCTAAATTGGTATGAGCCAAATGGTGTACTGAAAGCACAAAGTTTCATTGATTCACTTTCTAGCTCACACTGATAAAACCCGTCCTTTAAATCACATAATGTAAAATATTTTTTGTTTATTAATTTATTTCTTACTTCATCGATAGTAGGAATTTGTATCATTTCACGTACTATATACTTATTTAATGTCCTAGGATCCAGACACATTCTTAGCGACTTGTCTGGCTTTTCTATGACGACCAAAGGATGTTGCCACTCGCTGGGCTCCTCACACTTTTCGATAATATTTTGAACACATAACCTCTCAATTAATTCCTTTAATCTTTTTATTAATTTTATAGGGATTCTCCTAGGATGATTTATTACAGGTATACTATTTTCTTTAATTTTAATTTTTATTTTATCTGGAAATTTTCCAACTCCAGTGAATATATCAAGATTCTCTTTGACAAAACGTTCTTTTTTATTTTCTATTTGTACTTCACATACTTCATTAAACTTGTATTTTAAAGTCTTACAGTCCTTAAAACCAAGTATTGGCATTCCTTCATAATTAACAATTTCAAAAACAACATTTGCCTTACATTTATCATTTTCAATTTGAACATTAATTTTGCCCTGCGATTTCATAGTGAACCCACCAAATGTCTTAATAACAACTTCACTTGTTTCCAATTGTACTGATTTAATTTTTTTGTACATTTTTATTGGCATCACATTTAATTGTGCTCCTGTGTCCAATTTTATTTCTACATTTAATTCATTTATTTTTACATTATCTGTCCATGTGTTACTTGTACCTATTTCAACCTCATCCAAGCATAAAAATTCATACACTTCTTTTTCTTTTTCTACAATGTTAACTCCATTGTTTTCACTTTTTTCATATTTTTTACTTTCATTTTTTCCTTTATTCTTACACATTAACGCAAAATGATTTTTATTACCACATGTGTTACAAATTTTGTTATAAGCCGGACATTCATTTATACCATGTACTCTACCACACTTATAGCAATTAAATTTATATGTTTTTACATTACCCTTTTCCTTAGACATTTTCCTTGAATGTTCTCTTCCAAATTGTTCCAATGTATTCTCCTGCTGCTGCTTCTTTCCCCGATAATTTGTTGAATTGAACTTGTTAAATTTTTTCTT
>NW_021778256.1:64216-67861 GCF_005508785.2 Acyrthosiphon pisum | reverse complement strand
TATGTAATTGAAACAAAAATGTATCTAAGCTATGTAATTGTAACCAAACATATGTAAACATATAATGTAATAATGATAAATGTAAACTTTTAACAATAGGAAGGTGCTTGAAAGTGATGGAAATTCCAATTGAGTTAATTTTTATTGTTCAGACAATAAAAATGAACTTTTTAGGGGGGAGGTGTAACGGATGGTATCCGTTTCCTTCAAACGATACAAGTAAAAGGAACACAATAACATAGGTAGTAAGGAGTGGCGCTAAAAAGCGTAAATACCCATTACAATATTTTATATATAATAACTAAACTATAAATAAATGAATCACTGAACATAAAAATTAATCTAGAATAATATTATAATAAAATCATAAACATTATATTAAAAACCACAAGTCATGTATATAACGACAGGATATGGGGGCTTGCTCTTCACAAAGTAGATATATGTGCATATATTCAAAAACCAGAAAACAGGATGGGAGTGCAACAGATAATAATAGACGGTTCGTGGAATCATCATTATGATTAGGTTCACACGTGTACATGGGACATCGATAAACGCAACGACGCATAATGGATAAGACAATTGACCGGGGGGTAGGTAGGAGAGCCTGGGCCCTTATAAAAGCAGACCAGAGACGGCCTGTAATCAGACGTGTTTTCTCCACTGCACTACGAGCACCTCCACGACACTTTGTGTAATAATTTAATTATTTGGACTTAGGATTTTTTACTGAAGAACATTTTAATAAACCACATAGAATATTTCATCAGTCTACATTTATTTAATAACAACACTGTCAACATCTTTATCATCAACACAAGTGGCCTTGCGTCCTACAAAAACATAATATACTCGTGGTTAAACGGCTATCAGAATATTACTCTGACCAGCACTAACGACGAGAATATTAAACTATCATGAGCCAATCACAGGAGCAACAGACTGTCCCGCAGCTGCTCGTCGACTTCTTCCTCTTTTTCTAATCCTTCTCGTGCAGTTTCCTTGCGATCAGTTCCTGTAAGATTACTCCACTGGAGTCCATTTCTATCTGGGAACTCAGAGTAAAGATTTTGAATGGCATCAGTTCTATATCGAAGGTGGTGCAAACGAAATTCTCCTTGTCCATCGTCCACAAGCCGTCAACGTCGGTTTGCCTCTCCGTCGAACAGCCAAGAATCGTCTTCGGAGGAGTCTGAATCAAACGACCAATAATTCATTTTGTGTAGTAGTTATATTGACAACGTTCTGTTGAGCCTACAATTTAAGGTCGGCGTGTCTCAAATTTTCAAACACATTGGCTTACCTCTAGTAGGAATCTTTTTGTTCCTATTCAAAAGTATACTGTTTTCCTCGTTGTGTATTTTGTTAATTGGAAGTTTCTTAATACTTTAGTGACATACAGTCGAGATTTGATCGTTTAAACTTATATAACCAGAAAGAATATTATTTCGGAGGACGCAATTTAAATTCGTTGTTTGAGGAAACCATTTATCACAGACATCATATGTGTATGGACTTCTGCTATTTTCATGTAATTGTGTGTTCTATCATTTGAATTTGATGCATTTCAATAATGTTATAGCGTAAATTGTTTAAAATTGATACAATACAGAATATTATAATAGTTCTTAAAAATAGGTTCAACAACATTTTTTTTTTACATAATACTATTATGAGCCAATCACAGGCTCAACGGACTGTCCCGCAGCTGCTCGTCGACTTCTTCTTCTTTTTCTAATCCTTCTCGTGCAGTTTCTTTGCGATCAGTTCCTGTAAGATTACTCCACTGGAGTCCATTTATATCTGGGAACTCAGAGTAAAGATTTTGAATGGCATCAGTTCTATATCGAAGGTGGTGCAAACGAAATTCTCATCGTCCATCATCCACAAGCCGTCAACGTCGGTTTGCCTCTCCGTCGAAAAGCCAATAATCGTCTTCGGAGGAGTCTGAATCAAACGAACAATAATTCATTTTGTGTAGTAGTTATATTGACAACGTTCTGTTGAGCCTACAATGTAAGGTCGGTGTGTCTCAAATTTTCAAACACATTGGCTTACCTCTAGTAGGAATCTTTTTGTTCCTATTCAAAAGTATACTGTTTTCCTCGTTGTGTATTTTGTTAATTGGAAGTTTCTTAATACTTTAGTGACATACAGTCGAGATTTGATCGTTTAAACTTATATAACCAGAAAGAATATTATTTCGGAGGACGCAATTTAAATTCGTTGTTTGAGGAAACCATTTATCACAGACATCATATGTGTATGGACTTCTGCTATTTTCATGTAATTGTGTGTTCTATCATTTGAATTTGATGCATTTCAATAATGTTATAGCGTAAATTGTTTAAAATTGATACAATACAGAATATTATAATAGTTCTTAAAAATAGGTTCAACAACATTTTTTTTTTACATAATACTATTATGAGCCAATCACAGGCTCAACGGACTGTCCCGCAGCTGCTCGTCGACTTCTTCTTCTTTTTCTAATCCTTCTCGTGCAGTTTCTTTGCGATCAGTTCCTGTAAGATTACTCCACTGGAGTCCATTTATATCTGGGAACTCAGAGTAAAGATTTTGAATGGCATCAGTTCTATATTGAAGGTGGTGCAAACGAAATTTTCCTTGTCCATCGTCCATAAGTCGTCAACGTCGGTTTGCCTCTTCGTCGAACAGCCAAGAATCGTCTTCGGAGGAGTCTGAATCAAACGACCAATAATTCATTTTGTGTAGTAGTTATATTGACAACGTTCTGTTGAGCCTACAATTTAAGGTCGGCGTGTCTCAAAATTTCAAACACATTGGCTTACCTCTAGTAGGAATCTTTTTGTTCCTATTCAAAAGTATACTGTTTTCCTCGTTGTGTATTTAGTTAATTGGAAGTTTCTCAATACTTTAGTGACATACAGTCGAGATTTGATCGTTTAAACTTATATAACCAGAAAGAATATTATTTCGGAGGCCGCAATTTAAATTCGATGTTTGAGGAAACCATTTATCACAGACATCATATGTGTATGGACTTCTGCTATTTTCATGTAATTGTGTGTTCTATCATTTGACTTTGATGCATTTCAATAATGTGAAAGCGTAAATTGTTTAAAATTGAAACAATACAGAATATTATAATAGTTCTTAAAAATAGGTACAACAACATTTTTTTTTTACATAATACTACCATGAGCCAATCACAGGCGCAATGGACTGTCCCGCAGCTGCTCGTCGACTTCTTCCTCTTTTTCTAATCCTTCTCGTGCAGTTTCCTTGCGATCAGTTCCTGTAAGATTACTCCACTGGAGTCCATTTATATCTGGGAACTCAGAGTAAAGATTTTGAATAGCATCAGTTCTATATCGAAGGTGGTGCAAACGAAATTCTCATCGTCCATCATCCACAAGCCGTCAACGTCGGTTTGCCTCTCCGTCGAAAAGCCAAGAATCGTCTTCGGAGGAGTCTGAATCAAACGAACAATAATTCATTTTGTGTAGTAGTTATATTGACAACGTTCTGTTGAGCCTACAATGTAAGGTCGGTGTGTCTCAAATTTTCAAACACATTGGCTTACCTCTAGTAGGAATCTTTTTGTTCCTATCAAAAGTATACTGTTTTCCTCGTGTGTATTTTGTTAATGGAAGTTTC
>NW_021778256.1:63077-64166 GCF_005508785.2 Acyrthosiphon pisum | reverse complement strand
ACAGAAATACCACGTAATCGGACTGCCGCCGCCGCCGCTCAAAGCGACAGCCGCCGCCTCACGTAATCGCAATAGTGGGCCGGATAACGCACACACGCGCATCCGCGACAACACTCCGCGAAAAGCAATTACCGTAATCTCCCGGCTAGCACAATAACAAAAACAAAAACAACAACAACCCACTGACCTACTTTCCGCACGCAAACAAACACCGATAAACGGTCAACACAGCTGATCGAAGGAACGTGATATCCGTTCCGCCGACAACAGCCACATTTTATATTTTCTCGTAAACAACACCGGAAAAACAACCGGACGTCATGTCGGGAAAATATATGAATGAATTGACCGCCGCGGAATTGCGCTACGAGTGCAGGCAGCGCGAGTTGCCGGATACGGGCGCGAAGGGTGATCTCGAAATCCGGCTAACACAACACTTCGCGGACCTGGGAATACAGGCCAACGAAGTCCGATTTCCGCCTATGGACCCCACTAGGCCGACCAGAAATAGCACGCCGACAGGTCAGATACCAGACGCCGGACTAAGTGAACACCAACTGGTCGAATCATCCCCCGCCCAACAACCGAACAATACCACCGATAGCCTACCCACACCCACACACCAACAGGCTATGGACATGATTCAAGTGGGTCGTTCCATAATCAACGAAGTACGGCACGCGGCGGAAAACTCGGCGCATGAACACAGTTTGGAAACACGACTGAGCATGCTCGAGGACTGCATGGCCCGTTTCGGCGAAGGCTTTCGGCGAAGGCCAATGTCGCATTGCAGAGACAATGCGACGCCTAGAAATGGGTATTGCACGCCAAGCACCGGTACACCAACCGGAGGGACCACCACCGACCCGCTCCCACCACACAATGTCATCGAACAACACGAGCTACGGAACGAGTTACACCGCGGCACGCGAACAACCGGCCACGGGTAACCAACACGCCGACCGTTCGGTACGTTTCGATAACACACAAAATTTACACCACGCCCCCTCCTCCACACACACCTATGCGTCACAACAATCGATGCTGATACCGTACGAGGATTTGCGCACAGCGCGGTACTCATTACCG
>NW_021778256.1:48894-50213 GCF_005508785.2 Acyrthosiphon pisum | reverse complement strand
CCATATAATTGTAGGAACGAGGAAATTAACACAATTTTAACGACGGACACAACCGGTAAGAAAAGGTTGGTGCGGTTCAGAGGCGAGGAGGAGCCAATATTTGAACTGGTGTTGACTGTGCGAGCAGGGGGTCGGTTATTGGTGGTGGTACTGATGAAGGCGGGGGAGTACGTGATGGAGAAACAGTTGTTCCATTATAATGGTCCGGAACCTTTTGTATACCATCCGAAACATACATTCAGGATGTTAATAAATCATCAGTGTAGGGGTATGCAGTATACTCCTTCAAAAACATTTCTGGACGGACAACTGAGAATCATATGTGAGTGGTTGTTAAGTGAGTTCAGGAATCCCTATGCCGAAGGTGTTTCGAGTAGGCCGTTCAGGTACCACCTCGATATGGATCGACCACTGTTGGTACACGACACGCCACGGATAATAGGTGTGGCAAGTATAATATTTAATAGAATAGAACCACCAATGCCCACAAGGGAAGAAAATACAGATCAATTAGAAGCGGACGTAAGACTAGCTGACAGAGTTATAAACGAGTTTTTTCCATTAAATAATGATATAAACATAGAGGCGTGGTTAAATTTTAAAAATGCGCAAATGTATATGGCAGCATGGTTGAAAAATAATAATAGTAATAATAATAATAACAGTAATAACCATAACCATAGTTATGGGATAAGTAGAGGTAGCAGACTGAGAAATATAAATAATTTTAGTTTAAGGGAAATTAATTTAGATGATATAGTACCGAATAATATACTTACCGATATGGACGAATTAGAAATAGTAAATAGCACTTATAGACATATTAGATTTTCGGATATTGATAGTGATAGTGATTAAAATGAAAAAAAAAAAAAAAAATAATATAATATATAGGTTAATTATGTGTAGAGAAATACCTCGTTGATGTTGGTTGTTGCCAGTGAGTATACAGTGGGCATTGCGACCATATTCTAATCGAACAGGCAACCACCGGAACTCACTGTTAACAAAACCGTATATCGACTGGTAAATTTCAAACACAGGGCGGGAACAATACTAGTTACTCGCAAGGTAATACACTTAATGAATAGAGATAATTAAATGAATAAGTACGAAGTAATACGATAAAACAGCATGTTGGAGCTAATTTTCATAAATTTGGAAGCTAATATATGTATATATTATTTTAGGTTTTATTTAATAACAGCCATTCAAAGTCAACTTCCTTATAAGGTGGAAGAATTTAAAAACCAAACAATGATGTATTATGAAAATTACGGAACTGTAAGATTTAACAGGAGCTACCTGGCAATTAATAA
>NW_021778256.1:45836-46881 GCF_005508785.2 Acyrthosiphon pisum | reverse complement strand
GAGCCATCTCTAGCAGTATGACAAATGTAAATACGGAAACTTGAAGGAAAGCCGCTACTCTACCACTTCACGAACAAATGAGAGAAATGAAAGTTCGTGAATTACTGTTGGCTAAGAGGGAGATCATGCGGATTTTCAGTTGTAAGGAGGTATACCGAACAACATGTCTAATGCAGCTGGATAAAAGTTTGAATTCAAAATAAAAATAATAATAAATAATTTAACACCCGAGTTTATAGAGAATTACATTTTGAAGGGAGGAAAAAGAAACATAGTAGTATTGTGGAATGGACATTCCGACAGAAATATTTTGAAAAGGTTAAATATAGATAAATTCAAAATTCTAAATATAACATGCTACGATAAATACATTACAAAAAATTTCACCATACAATTTGAATTATTAAAAGAACACAAAGTTAGAAAACTTCTTTTAGAACAAGATGTAGGATATTTTAAAAAGAATGGTAGAAATTTAAATTTAACGGAAGCTCACAGTACCATTTGCACGAAAAAGCATAGGATAACGTACGCACACGACCCGAAAACGGACGTGAGGCTTACAAAATGTATATTCAACACAATAGTTAGCAAACAGGGGTACGCAAATTTTGTAAAATATTTTGATTAACTAATAATGTAACTTCACGAACATAAAAGTGTAATTAATTAAATTTTAATTAGTCTGAATGTCTAAATCACAAACAATACTACTAAAGCAAATCTAACACAGCATACTGTACTATCCGCATAATAATAATAAAATACAGCAGCTTAACTAACAAAATAATAAATTAAAAGTAAAGAGAGAATAGGAAATAACAATAACAATAATATTAGATAAAATTGTAAATAAATTATAAAAATAATAATCCGAATAAATTTGATTACAGAATATAAACAAATGAAAATAGGATTAGAATCGGTACGGCATATAATTTTGAGTCATGTGATCTAATATTATTAAATTTCGATCGATGGTACATTATTATATACCGTATGGATTAAACACTCGATAAGAAAAAAAAAAAAATATATATACGAG
>NW_021778256.1:3153-4876 GCF_005508785.2 Acyrthosiphon pisum | reverse complement strand
CTTTATGCTCTCTTAAATTCTATTGTTTTGATTTAAATTATTTCATTGTTGCTCAGTATTGAAATTATTCATTATTGCATATTAATTATGTAACATGTTGCTTCTCCGTTCTACATTCCCATTTCCCCAAATTTTTCAACTTGAGTCTACATCGTATCAATCTCGAGTTAATGGCTGTTAAGGTGTTTTTTCATGACTTCATTTTTTCTAAACTATGGGAAAATATTTTACTTTCTCACCATTTATGATGTCACAATCATTAGCATTACTTTCTATCATATTCCCTGTTTATTTTACATACTACTACATTGAAGTATTTGCTTGTCTTTTATTATTTGGTACTAATATCTCTTGTATGCTTTGGTCTAACCTCAGTTGCATCTCCTAATTATAAGGAGAAATTTTATACATTGGTAATATATTTATCATAATGTTATTATGTCTTTGGGTTCACTTTATTCAGCAAACTCTCAAATATTACTAATTTAAATTCTCCAGCTGGTTTCAAGGGTAAAATGACCCCATTACCTTATGTACCCTTTACTGATATCACCGAAACAGTGTAAGGACATTAATATACTCTAACAAAACTATTTGGTGATATATTCAAGACTCTTCTCCAACTCAATTCACAGTGCAGAAACCTGAGTACAGAAACTCAAACTTTCATTTTGAGCTTACTCGCTACTCCATAAAATATTTCTGCTCTTAAAAATAATGTCACTCTTTCTACCTCACATGACCCAGTACCTGCTTCTGTCACTGTCACACAGCTAATGCACGAGTCTTTGCTGCTCGGTGGGAGAGGTGACTGAGTTGCGTTATGCGTGACCCATAGTGGTGGTTGGTAGAAAGTAGACGAGTTACTACAGCGCTTGTACTTTGTACTTGCTACCGTAGCTTACCGCGTAAAGCTGGCCAAATATTTATTGCTTCACTTCTATAAATGGGTCCCTGAATTCACCAAATTGTCTTGAAAGAGTCTACTTCTGTTCCGTCATACCATAATATACCTTTAGTTATCCTTAGTCACACCACTTGACACCTTGTAATGACACAACAACCCCTTCATCGCATACTCAGAAAATTTACCTATCCTGACTCACATTTTTTTGATTATGCTTTGTGTCCAATTTATGTTCACACATGTATGTATATTAATTGTATTCATAATTTTAAAAATAATATTAGGTATTGTTTTATTTGTACTTTTGACTGTTATGTTAATTAACTAGTTCCGTTTTTCAACCATTTGTTATGACCCTTCGTCGTAAATATTGTAAAATAAATAATTCCGTTTTTATAAAAGTTATTAAATATCTTTAATATGAATTAAATAAAGATTTTCATATCCAAAAATCTTCTTTTTCATAATATTGAATACCAGAGTCCAACCAATTTTTAAATTGTCCAACAAACGTGTATATAAATCATACATAATATATTATGAAGAAAAACGTCTACAAACAATTTTCAGAATTCTTTACAGAGCTTTTATTCTATAAGTACATAATATTATGATCTTTAATTTATATTATTGACAAAATATTAGTTTTTATTAATTTTAACTGCAAACATTTTTGTAAGAGTGAAAATAAACTTGTATATACTTCATAGATGAGTAAAAATTACTTAAATACATTTTCCACATTTTTTAATCACCTTTTTTACATCAGCTCGACAATACCACATGGTTTTGATGTACTATCTTTTAGTGCCAGCT
>NW_021778256.1:0-1631 GCF_005508785.2 Acyrthosiphon pisum | reverse complement strand
AAAAACTTGGGAAGAACGTTTAGTTAAAATAGAAATACTCTGTAAGTATATAATTTAAATTCCGATTAATAAGATTATTACTATTATCTTTGTGTAAAACGTAATTAATAATCATTCCATTAGAAAACTTTTCCGAGTTGACAGTTAAGTGTTCGTTTAAAGTTGTACGTTCTAACGTTTCTTTAAAGTATTTCAACGGTATTTTTTTTCTACATATTTTAGAGATATAGGACTATATTGGTTGTTGATAGAACCGAAAAATGTTCAGTTAAAAATGTCAACTTGACTCGATCTCAAAACATTAGATAGGGTACATATTTGAACTAGGTAGTGTTAAGTGCAGATAAATTGTTTTTCATATTCTACTTCTCCTTTTGGATTTACGACTCTCCAAGAGTATTTGCCGCCCAAACAACATCGTGCTATCTATCTCTGTCAACCACAATTTCTCTCTAGGCGTCCATTCCCAAATTTCTTAGACTACATCGACCCATATTTTCATGGGTTTTCCCCGAGGTCTCTTTGCAGGTGGTTTCCATTCTAGTACTAGTTTAATCGTACTTTCCCCTCTTCTCATAATGTGTCCAATCCATTGTTTTCTTTGACCTTAAATAAGAATTTTTAATGGTGATGAATTAACCATATCATACACCTCTTTATTGTACCTTGTTCTCAATTTATCTGTTAATTCATCATAGACAGGGCCACATATTCTTCTCCAAATTTTGTTTTCAATACACATTTTAGTTAGCTTTATTCATTTTCCGGCAAACTTAAGTCACTCATTATGTTATGCTAGCCCTGTGGACACTGTCGTATGTCTTCTTGAAGTCAACAAATACCTGTAACATATTTTTACGGTAATCATATCTATTTTAAATTGTCTACCCTATGGTAGCTAGCTAATCGTTTGTTCACCTACCCTTAATTTTTCGTCTGGGTAAAGATAAAGAAAATATACTAAAATCTATTTGGATGATTATTTTTATACTAACTAATACAGCAAAGTATTATTATAGTTTTGTGAATAAAATTACACAAGTTGCAAAATGCTTAAGAACTCCAAAAATAAAAATAAATGTACAAGGAATACAATATTTGAATCAAACCATAAAATTACTTTTCTGAACAATTTCTGTAAAACTATTGAATATAAACAAATATTTTATAATATTATTTTTATAGTAGTTCGTAGAATTCATAGCATGTAACAACACCCTTCAGCTATGTTTTGAGGGACGATTGTAAACTTCACCAGAATACTGGTTAGATAAAAAGATAATTAAAAGAGTTTTTTCTTCACCAAAGTCATTTATTGTGTTTTGCTGATGATATGAAAATCTATATGCACATAAATAATCATGATGACTGTGGCAAACTGCAGAGTGATGTGGGCCGTTTTGTTGAATATTTCAACTTATCAGGACTATTTCTCAACATTTCTAAATGTAAAGTTATGACTTACTACAGAAAACAATGTCCATCACTTCTATAATCTGATGGGTTGCATTTTACAATGGGAAGATGATTACGTCATTGATCTTGGATTTAAATTTAGCAATTCTCTTGGCTCTAATATTTATATCAATATGATGTGTTGCAAGACGTTAAAAACTTTTGGATTTGTAATG
>NW_021778255.1:3352-4288 GCF_005508785.2 Acyrthosiphon pisum | reverse complement strand
TAAATTTGGTTTTTTTTTTTATTCATATGATATTAGTAGGTAGTTATGTTAGGTTAGGATTTTGAATTAATTGATCATATTAATCCACCATAGGTGGAATACGACAAACTTGGTATAACTCTGATACTTTAGAGTTAAATCATACACCTACGTACAAACAGCACGGGTAATAAAGAGCACTGATAATATACTGCTCAGAGTCAGAATTTTTATTCCGGGAAACGGAAAAGTTAAGATACATTTTGAAGTTTGAACACCGAATATTAAATAACGAATTGAAAAAAGTTTGAGTCAAATATAGTTGGTACATTTACCTAACGGACAACGAAGTGCGCGGGATCAGCTAGTTGTTTTATATTTTTAAGTGAACATATATGGTGGTGTGGGGGCATCAGCACCACGGGTTACATTTCATGTAATGTCAGGTTGGGGCTACAGTCCCCCCAACATTGCAGCCCTAAATGCGCCACTGTCGCGGTATCGAATAACGATGTACTGTTATATTTTTACGAATTACGATGGTTCATCTTCATTATACAAATATGAGACAATTGCAGAATATGTATCTTCACAACATTAGATAATGATTATTTCAAATGCGTATTGAAAGCTAAATTCAATAAAAATAATTTTCAGTTTGGCGCCCCTTCCGTGCTGGCATAGTATTTTACACTATTATTATATATGTATAATTTTTTATAGGTAGAAAAGTTGAATTTTTGATTCCTATTTTATAATTTTTTTTTTTTTTTAAAGGTACTCAGGATAAATATTTTAACTATTATATCGATGGCTTAGTGCACACTTGTTATAAGTCCATTTTTTCCGAAAAACACTTTTTGATACTAATCGATAGAAAATTGAATTCTCTTTGTTTTTTTTACAAGGTCTTTGTATTCTAAAACCAATATTTCATGTGATATTTACTATTTTCAC
>NW_021778255.1:0-1326 GCF_005508785.2 Acyrthosiphon pisum | reverse complement strand
TCGTAGAACAGTATTTCCGTTGGGTTCTCTAACAATGTACACTATGCTTATATACGGACCAGAGATAGTGGCAGACTACCAGAGACCAGTTTACTAATTTACTTACCTATAATACCGGAGACCGTGCCATTATATTATTCTGTGATAGGTTCTACCCATTGAAATATTTGTACTTTAAGACGAAATTTTAATATTTTACATCAATAATATTATTCAATATCATACTGACGAAGACACGGCCGTTGGAAACGTTATGTCTGTTGCCTCGTGGCTGGGGGCTAGTTCTATGTTGATCAGTAGCCAGTAGGGTGTCAGTACTCAGTACTTTGGTGTTCTAGGAAATATCTCTTGTAAGTATCGTTCTCATAACTAACCATTACGTCCATTAATTAGTTTTTCCTCAGCAGGGTGGTCGAATTAGTAATTACCAGACGTTGTTGTGTTGTGATCAATATGTACGTTCTTTTGTTGCCTTTCTTTGGGACTGTAGCAGGAAAATGGTTCGTCATAAATGTAAGTATTTATCCACAATTTGTCTCATTAAAGTATGGCAGAACTCGCTTCGAAATTAAAATATAATAAAATCAGATGGTGTAACAATACTTGTTAAAGATTAATATGACATAACTTATATTACCTTAAATGTAATACCTAGGTAGTTGTAATTCTCTAAAAATACATTTTTATTATATATCAAAGTTATATAAAATATTAAGGGCCATTCTTAAAATGTCCAGTAAAGTATCGGTTAACGCTAACCGACTTATAACAGATTTAAATACCTGCAGAACTCGTCCGGTTAAGTGTTGGTTAACTTTTACCAGACATTGTAAGAATGGCCCTAATCGTGTATAGTTCTCCTAGTTTAATAAGTCCAGTGTTGGGAATAGACAACTAAAATATTATCTAGATAAGATAATAGACTATTACATTTTCATTTACATAATTATCTTAATAAGTCCCAAAACTGTTATTATCGGGATCGGCAACCTTCTTGGTTGCATATTTTATTTACATATCACAGTTTAAATTTTAAACAAAGTATTTAATTTAATTTATTTAAGTATAGAAACTAATGTCGAATAGCCCCTTGCCCCTATCAATGATAAATTAAAAAAACATTTGATTAAATACAGGGATATACTTAATAGGTTGACATGTTTAAAACATTAAGTTTAATTAAGTACATTCAACCTATATAAAAATGAAAATCAGTTCTTTGTTAAAAAAAAAAAAAAAAAATATAATACTGTTTTGGATTTAATGATGTAACAAAAGAATAATAATTAATAAAACAAAACTGTCTTTTTTTTTATTTTCTCTGAC
>NW_021778254.1:0-808 GCF_005508785.2 Acyrthosiphon pisum | reverse complement strand
CAGTGTATATTTAGCTTTGTGAAATAATTTTACCTAGATGGCCAACCACAAATTTTGGTTTGGATTTAGCATTTGGTATATTTTTTAAGGTGGTTTATCATATCTATAATCAATCTCTGAGGTTTTGGTCAAATTCGATTGAGTACTTTTTGAGTATATTATATAAGCTACACACATACATTTGGTTTTAAGATATAGTTTCTTTAATTGAGACAATGTAAGCTCGAAGATTTTATGCATGTGTGTACCTGATCAACCCAAATAACCAATGGCAACCATTTATATATAAAAAAAATTTTAATTTCCACCGCAAATCTCAGAATCCTCGTTTGAGGACCTTTTTAAAATGCGAATATAGCAAAGTTCTTTCTATTATTGCATATCTAGGTCATATTCAGAGAAACCACTATTCGAAATTTCAAGTTCGTACGTTTTGTAGTATTTGAGATGTAACGATGAATGAATGAGTGACTTATATATATTTTTATTATGTTACTAAAAGAGCAATTGCTTATAGTAAATACTTATCACTAAGTACTAATAATAGCAGGGTATAGTTTATAAAATTGTAAAAAAATCTGCAGCAGTGTAAACGTGCAGTAAGTGGGGAAAGAAAAAAAAATAAATGTATTATTCACCTATATTATTATACTAGGTACCTATGTACGAAATGATAAATATAAATGTAAACAGGCACATATAACGATGATCGTATTAATAAATATTATGAGTGTAACTCGCGGGATTGTGGCTATTAATATAGTCTTTAGACGGGTGCCTAATGTTTCCCCTATATTATTATTATTTT
>NW_021778253.1:0-788 GCF_005508785.2 Acyrthosiphon pisum | reverse complement strand
TGAATACAAATTGTATTCATGTTCTACTGAATCAAATAATACTATTTTTATTTTGCATATTTTTGCATATTTAATGGTTTTGTATTTTAATTGCATATTTTGGGATTTTAAAAACAAAATTGCTTATTTCAGTACATTTTTTTTTAAAAAACAATTAAAATTAACGAACTACAAAATTAACTACACAATTTTTATATAAAAGTTAGTACAATCTACAACGCATTGACGTAAAATATAAATGTTTATTATCGACTTATCGTGTTTGTTGTTCGAGACTATTGTACTTTATGAAATAAGATAACGTATACCTATAGCAATTATAGAATATTGTATACGGCGACAACCTGACAACGTTAATACGTTATGCACGACTTTAATCACCGTGTCAGTCAAAACGTGTATTATATTTTTCCACGGTTGGTTTTAGTTTTATTTAAAAATGCCGAAAGTCAAGTCATCCTGTTCAATACGTCTTAAACATTTTGTCAACGAGTTTGGGAATGATATTTTTTCAACGGATGGCTTGGTTTTATATTGTAAGGTGTGTGAAACTAAATATTTGATCAATCAATGTTTCTTCTATGGCCTGCAGGCATTCGTCAAGATTATGTTCATTTATTTGTCACTGATGCTGCACCATACATGATTAAAGCTGCGAATTCGTTAAAAGCACTTTATTCGAAAAAGGTGCATGTCACCTGTCTTGCACATGTGCATCATACAGTAGCAGAAACAATTCATGGAAAATTCGATAATGTAGACGGACTTTGTGTCAAATGTTAAAAAAA
>NW_021778252.1:0-2159 GCF_005508785.2 Acyrthosiphon pisum | reverse complement strand
GCCGTGAACGACACTATCAAGTAGCCGTAAGCAGATTTAAAAGGGTTGAACGAGCTCTCAAAGGGCAACCAACTTTGTGGACTATGTATAAGGACTTTATGTATGGGTATGAATATTCCAACCACATGAAACTAGTTCAACCAGGTGAGCAACAACCTTTGATTTATTTACCACATAATCATGTGTGTCGGTTGGATAGTTCTTCTACAAAACTAAGAGTTGTTTTCGACGGATCAAGTAAGATGAATGATGGGTGTTCGCTTAACGATCGATTATATCGTGGTCATAAATTGCAAAAGAACATTGTTGATGTCATCACACATTTCAGATTTCCAGCCCTTGTGTTTACCGCAAATATACGTCAAATGTTCCGGCAAATACAAGTTCACGGGGAAGATCAGCAGTTTCAAGGTATCGTATGGAGAGATGATTCATCGAAACCCATACAGAGTTACAGACTTTCAACAGTCACATATGGATTGATCACCTCACCATATCATGCCTTACGTGTCTTAAAACAATTAGCACTGGATGAGCAAAACAACTACCCAATAGGATCGAAGATCTTATTAAATGACTTTTATGTTGATGAAGTCATGAATGGTGGTGATAATCTAAGTGAAGTATTACATAAAATTCAAGAACTTACAGCATTATTAAATCAGGGAGGGTTTGAGCTACGCAAATGGGCAAGCAACCACCGTGAAGCCTTACAACACATACCCTCTGAACACCAAATTAAAGAGATTTCATTCAAGGAAGATATAGATTTCACAATAAAAATATTGGGCATCAATTGGAACACAACGAATAACACATTCACATTTAAGGCGGAACCAATGAAAGTTATCTCCCATCTAACCAAAAGGGAACTATTATCTAAAATTGCAAGAAACTTTGATCCTTGTGGTTGGTTGGCCCCCTTAGTAGTTGTTGCTAAATTAATAATGCAACAATTGTGGCAAGAGCGCTTAGAGTGGGATGACACTATCCCCCAACATTTATTTAACGCTTGGAAAATTCATAGAACATCATTCAAATTCTTAAACACATTTAAAGTACCACGGCATATAATGAATTCATCAGCGCACAGTACATTTCTACTGCACGGTTTCGGTGATAGCTCTGAAAAGGCCTATGCCGCTGTAGTCTATCTCGTCTCCACTCAAAAACATTCGGCATCCATGTTGCTAACAGCAAAAACGCGAGTTGCACCAATTAAGAAAATGACCATTCCAAGATTGGAGTTATGTGGTGCGCTGTTGCTTGCTGAGCTTACTAACGCCCTACTTAAATCGACTAACATAAACATACAATCAGTAAATTTGTGGTTAGATTCAATTGTTACATTACATTGGATTGGTAGTGATCCAGCTAGGTGGCTGACGTTTGTCTCAAATAGAGTAGGACAGATCCAAACCTTGACGCCATCAGCGGTTTGGCGATACGTTCCTTCTGCAGATAATCCAGCAGATGTGGCCTCAAGAGGCTCAAATGGCCAAGAGCTTACTGCAAATCAGTTATGGTGGAATGGTCCCAGATGGCTTACTACCCCTGCAGAGTGGCCAGTAGCGGACAATTATGAAAATTCTACATTTAACATTGAAGAAAGAACAGTGCAATGCAGTATGGCAATAACAACCACATCAGGCACTTCGTCAAGTTTACAACTGCTGAATCGTCATTCTAATCTAGAACGGTTATTGAGAATTGTGTCTTATATTATTCAATTTTGCAGGAACTGTAGACCTAAGGCCAACCCGACTGCTGGAAGCTGTACTGTGAGTGAAAGGCGCTAAGCAATGGAGTACTGGATACGTGCAGTGCAAGGAGCAGAATTTATCATGGAACTAACCTCCTTGAGTCGACAACAGAATGTAAGGACCAATTGTCAACTTGCTGGTTTAAATCCCTTTATAGATGAAAAAGGAATATTAAGAGTTGGCGGTCGTCTCAAACATTCAGAATTGGGTTATAACATGAAACATCCTATTATTCTACCTAAAAACCAGTCCTTTACTACAATGATCATCAACCAAGTGCACCTACATAACTTACATTCAAGCTTGTCGGTTACTATGACCCTTTTTGGACAAAGATATTGGATCATACACAATAGAAGCTCTGTCAAAAAGGTGTTACATAACTGTATTAAATGT
>NW_021778251.1:0-1127 GCF_005508785.2 Acyrthosiphon pisum | reverse complement strand
CCATGTATTATGTATAATATACTATATTTTTCATAAAACTTGATAAAATGTGTCTAGTGATAAATCAAAATTTAAAATTTTTTTATATTCTTATTAATATTTGTACTTATTTTTAAAAAAATAAACCATAAGTTTGCACATAGTTTATATTAATATGATCCATGAAGTAAATACCTAAATATGTAAAAAAAAAAAAACATATGATGTAAATTATAAGCAGGACTCAAGTGGAATACACTCAATTGTATCTAGGGGGGGGCGGGGGGGGAGTGTTCATGAAAATATTAAACAATATTTTTAAAAAAAACACATTATTGTAAAACAATATTCTTTTCTTTGCTCAAAATCTAAAAGGTTCATAAGAATTTATCCTCCATATTTCCCATATATGGGGTTAGGCCTCATACGGGGGCGCCAAATTTTTTTTGCACCGCAGCACAAAATGTCTAAATGCGGCACTGATAAACATTAAGCATTAGAAATAAAAATCTAACTTATCAAGTATTATAATTTTATTACTAAATAGTAAATACAATAATGATTAACATGTATCTTATTATATATACAGATTTAAATTTCAAATACGCTCGTAACAATTACGTATTAAAAAAAAAATTGTTTAGTTATACTAACTTTATGAATGTATTTGTAATTTCCTGTAAGTATCTATCTACAAATTAATTGTATAGCTTTTTTATGAATTGAACCATTAAATACCTATGGTATAATATTTTAATAACCTTATTGTTATCATACCTACAAATGTATTTCAAAAACAAAAATTGTAAAGTATTAATAATAAATTATTTTAATGATGTGGGCTGCTATTTTATATTTTGTATCATATGCATTATTTCTTAGTGTATTATCCTCTCTATTAAGTGCTATTTAGTTCATTTAAAACTCAAGTGTTTACATACATTTTGTAGAAGACTAAAAATATGTTTCTTATCTTTTTTTCAAGAGAATATGAATGTGTAAAATGTAAATAACAAAAGTCTATATCATAATATATTATGTTATGTACCTACATTGGTTTTACGGATTGAAGTAAATTGAGAAAAGAAGAAGTGCAGTGAATCATGCTGGAAGTTGTCTTATTTTTTCAGTGTTGCGAGTTGATAGAA
>NW_021778250.1:0-887 GCF_005508785.2 Acyrthosiphon pisum | reverse complement strand
GGTTTGTCAGTCTTAGGTATTAGACATACCTATTATAGGTATACTTATCTATAGTATTAAAAAAAAATTGACCTATAATAGGTATTAATAATAAATTCTAAATTAATCATATCACAATATCCATCATGGTAACGAGTTATACATCAACAAAAAACCGTGGTACTATCATAGATATATAATAGTATACTTTAGAAGTTTCAAGTACCCACGAATAATATTATACAATCACAACAAAATAACTAAAATAGTTATTCCAGGTTTTTTAATATCTAATTTTGTCCAAATTTGTACTTAAAATGACTATAAAAATAAACTGTGTAAATGTATTTTTTAGATTTTTTGGTAACAGAATTAATTACTTACGTGGAATCTTGTTTTAAATTTTCAATTCTTAGATACAAAAATTGAACATTTTATAAATTTTTAACTACAAAATAATTTTTCAAATTAAAATTTGATAAATTTTGTCAAAATTTGATCTTTAAATGCTTATAAAAAAAAATTGTGCCTATGTATTTTTAATATTTTTCAACTGATATTGTAACAATATATCAGGAGCTTTGTATTAAATTTATACACTTTTTGGCCCAACAGATAAAACTTTATTGATATTTATAGAAAAAAAAAACTAAAAAAATTGAAAACTTACAATGTCCGTAAACAGCTCAAAAAGAGTCAAATTATTTTAAAAATTTTATCGTATATATAAAATGCTAATATAAACATTCAGTAAAATGTTCATGTATCTGCAGTTATTCGTTTTTTAATTACAACAAAATAAGAAAATCGTTACGTAAGAAATCGAGTGAATATCAAATGTTGTAAAAATATGAATTTCAAACGCCCATAAAAATTTAATTTGAGTTTCTTATATATATTTTTTGTTT
>NW_021778249.1:0-732 GCF_005508785.2 Acyrthosiphon pisum | reverse complement strand
TCATACAGGCGACTAATGTTACCCCTGTATTAATATTTATAAGTAACGTATTAATACAATATATTAGTTTTTAGCTTTAAACATAAATACAAAGTTTTTTTTATAAAATATCTTAATTTTTTTTTCTGATAATATTTTTTTATATTCAGCAAACTTATAATAATTATTATAGACCAAAAATCCATAATAAACAAAATATTTTTCCCGGGATAATAAAAATAATTCAAAAATTAACTTAATTGGGAAAATAAAGAAAAATTTTGAGTTGATTTTAAGTTAATGTAGAGGCAAATGAGTTAAGTTAATTAAAACAATCGAACTAATAAGTTAAAATTAACTTAACTTCTAAGTTATTAAAACGTTAATGCCGCCCAGCCTTGTTATTAACTAATAATATTTGTTGATCGTCAGGAGACGACTTATCGTGTCAAATATAATAAATGTTCGTGATAATAGTTGTGTCAACAGTATTGAGATGCGTCAATGATGGTGGTACATTTCACGCGAAGGTATATTTCTTATATCGTCGCAACAAGTTTCAATTCGGTATCAGCGACGCCATGATGCAGTTTCGAAAATCTCGATTGTTTAACGAGTCAGAGATGGATATATTTTGTGAAGCAAACAATCGCGCGCAGCAATGAAAAAAAACCACTAAGTCGTTTGGGCCAGGAGCCGACACCGTAAAACTCAAAATATGAAAAATGGAAATGCGTAGGAATTCGCGCGGGC
>NW_021778248.1:0-1566 GCF_005508785.2 Acyrthosiphon pisum | reverse complement strand
TAGGTTTACTTATTTAAATGTATTGTAATATTCTCGTCGTTAGGGCTGGTCAGAGTAATATTCTGATAGCCGTTTAACCACGAGTATATTATGTTTTTGTAGGACGCAAGGCCACTTGCGTTGATGATAAAGATGTTGACAGGGTTGTTATTAAATAAATATAGACTGATGAAATATTCTATGTGGTTTATTAAAATGTTCTTCAGTAAAATTTACTAAGTCCAAATAATTAAATTATTACACAAGGTGTCGTGAAGGTGCTCGTAGTGCAGTGGAGAAAACACGTCTGAATACAGGCCGTCTCCGGTCTGCTTTTATAAGGGCCCAGGCTTTCCTACCTACCCACTGGTCCATTGACTTATCCATATTGCGTCGTCGCATTTATCGGTGTCCCGTGTACACGTGTGAACCTAATCATAATTTATGTTTCCACGAACCGACTATTATCTGTTGCATTCTCATCCTGCTTTATGGTTTTTTGTATTATATCAGTAGTAAAGGGGTACGTATAGCACACTTTTTATATCACAAAAAAAAGCCTTAAAAAATCTTTAAAAACAGGATAAAAAACATTAAAAAAGCATAAAAATCATTAAAAAAAACATAAAAAACCACAAAAAAAACATAAAAAACATCTAAAATTACATTGAAAAACATTACAAAAAAAAACCGACCTTATATTTTCCTGTTAAAAATTACAAAAAATCTTTAAAAAAAGCATAAAAATCATTAAAAAAAACATAAAATTGCACAAAAAAAAAACATAAAAAACATCTAAAATTACATTGAAAAACATTACAAAAAAAAACCGACCTTATATTTTCCTGTTAAAAATTACAAAAAATCTAAACAAAAATGTTAAAAATAGAATAAAATCTAAACATAAATTACCACAAATGGGTGGGTCAGTATAATTTTGAAATTGACCAGTAGTGTAATATAAATCATCTTTAATTTATTATAATTTAGGTCAGGTACTCCGAGTACCGGACCTTTATTTAAATCATTTAATGTTTTTTTATATTTTTCTAACCTAACCTCAATATTTATGTTTTATAGTTAATAAAAATAATCATATTTAAATGGAATCGTATTTAGAAAAAAATATGTTAGTTTATAGAAAAAGTTACAATTATTATTCAAAAGTCAGTTTTTGTTTACTAGCTTTAAAATTGTTTCTAAGTACAATTGGCCCGATTGGTTATTTTTTATTACCTTTATTAACAATGTTTTCGTTATTAAACGGAATTGTAGAAATTTTTGAAAAATCTTATAAGCTTAATGAAAGAATTATAGAATACAGAATTTGTTATAAATTTTATAATCAATTGACATTGTTGTATAAATCTAATAAAATAATCGAGGATAGTATACGTTTAAAAGAAGCAGATTTTAAAGAAACTATTAACTTTTTCCCTAGAGAAAAATATTTAAAACAGACACAACTTAACGGTTACAAGTATACAGCATAATTAAAATTATATTAATTTAATTTCTTATAAATGGGGAATATATATTGTATTAAATGTAAACAAAAAACAGTTAATATTAATCCACATATAATTA
>NW_021778247.1:0-762 GCF_005508785.2 Acyrthosiphon pisum | reverse complement strand
TAATGCGTTATATATCAACAAAAAACCCGTGGTACTATCATAGATATATAATAGTATACTTTAGAAGTTTCAAGTACCCACGAATAATATTATACAATCACAACAAAATAACTAAAATAGTTATCCTAGGTTTTTAATATGTAATTTCGTCCAAATTTGTACTTAAAATGACTATAAAAATAAACTGTGTAAATGTATTTTTTAGATTTTTTGGTAACAGAATTAATTACTTACGTGGAATCTTGTTTTAAATTTTCAATTCTTAGATACAAAAATTGAACATTTTATAAATTTTTAACTACAAAATAATTTTTCAAATTAAAATTTGATCTTTAAATGCTTATAAAAAAAAATTGTGCCTATCTATTTTTAATATTTTTCAACTGATATTGTAACAATATATCAGTAGCTTTGTATAGAATATGCTAAGATAAAATTCATGTATCTACGGTAATTTTTTTTAAAGTTACACCAAAAACCAAATTCAATTTTGTGAAAAATCGATTTTGCGTAAAAATTCCCATTTTTCCTTAATTTTTCTTTTGTTTTTCCCGGCGCTTTTGAAAACTACTGGGAAATTCACTTTCTGATCGAACAAGATACTGAAGTTGAAAATCGTAGCATTATTTCGACTACTTATCGTGTACACAGACACAAAAAAAATAAAAAATAAAAAATAAAAAAATAAAAAAATAAAAAATAAAAAAACACACATCATTGTAAAATCAATACATTCATCGTTCCACTCAGAATCTAAAATAT
>NW_021778246.1:0-764 GCF_005508785.2 Acyrthosiphon pisum | reverse complement strand
TAGTACAAAATACCAGATTACCAGATAATATGAACGAATACTAATGAGCATTGTTGGGAAATATCTAGATAACTTATCTAGATAAAAATTATTTATCTTTTATCTTATCTAGATAAATTTATACTCAGTTATCTTTATCTTCATCTAGATAAAATTCTAGTTATCTATGAGTACTTATCTAGATAATTTATTTAAATGAACTAAAAAAAAATTTGAAAATTTAAAATATTTTTATTATTTTATTTTTACATTTTTCTATTTTTCATCTATTACATAGAAAACACGTTTAGTAATACTTATGCATTATAATACCATGATTTTAATATTTATTAATATTCATTGTTAGTCTGGAGTTTTACATCGTAAACAATGAGAAAACTCAAAAATAGAAATATGTAATGGGCATGTAGTAGGTAAGATTGTAAGAACAACTAATAATAGCAAAAGCAAAAACATCTATACCTGCTACCCACCGGCCACCACCGAATGAAGATGGTCTCATTAGCTGATACCCGTTTCATAGAATTGTGTACAAAGTATGAAAAATAATTATTGTTTTAAACCGACAAAAATAAACCAACATTCATGGATATTGGACTCACAAGCATAATAATATTATAATAATTGTAATTTATAACAATTTAATATTTATAAAACCCTATTAGAATTCCAGGTACCTATTTCAGTTATCGCTTAACCGATATGTACGACATCTACCTCTGCTTTAAAAAATTTTAAATTATGTATTTTTTTTTACCTGTAAA
>NW_021778245.1:0-2652 GCF_005508785.2 Acyrthosiphon pisum | reverse complement strand
TTTGATAAAATTCACTACTAATTTGAAAATGTTAGTTGTAACATTAGTTGTGTTTTAATACTAATTTATACAATGTACGTTTTATATCAACATTATCAGATTTGAATATTAGTTATATACATATTTTAATCTATCTATTAAAAAAAAATGCTATTTTATTTGTTACAATTATTTAAATCTGTATTATTAATTTTTTTTAACTATTTTTCAGTAAATTAATGCGTTTAAAATTGTTAATTGACTTTCATCAAACAATAATTTTTGGAACGCAATCTGTTCGTGGACTAAGATTACCCAAATACCAAGTAAGAAATATTCAAGTAAAAATTAAAAATAACTAAAATTTTGTCGTTAAAAAACATTATAATTTGTAACAATCTATCTCTAATTTATTAACTGTAAATAGTATAAGAGATCATATAGATATTTGTGATAATCAGTTATACTATGGTATAAATAATTATATTAAAATATGTTTGTTATCATATTCTAACTGTAATATACAGTAACTTGTTGTGCAATATGTAATTAAGTAAAGTATTTAATAAAGCTGTTCATAAAATAACTAACAAGACCCATTTATAAATAATATATCATCCAACATATAAAAAATGTATTATTATTGTATTTAAAAAAAAAACAATTTACTAGGTTTTTTAAACTCAAATAAATTTCAATTTACTTAGAAATGCTTATTAGTTATTAATATAGAAGTGACTATATTAGGTTAACTTAGCTATAGTACTTTTTAATTAATTGGAACGTCTAAAACTATTTTTTTGTCACGCCTGCACCGAAAGTTTGGTTTTCGACCACGGTTGAAGCGTTCGAAAGCAACCTTTTTCCGTCCAGCGGGCGGAAAAGAGGAAATCCCCAAAAGTGCCGGGCGGAAAAGAAGAAATCCCCAAAAGTGCCAGCCGCCGGGCGCGTATCCCCTGCACAACCAGAAACGAAAATGTATACCTACCATGGTCCTTGCAAAACATAAACTTTTGGTTACATCTTAAATTTATAGTATAACCTCTTTGCATGACGCATAAACATTTAAACATATTTTGTAGAATAGTCTATAATTTTTGCATAGATCCCTGCATAACCTTTTCCATGAACGCAGGGGCGTGACAAAAAATAGTATGTGTGGCTCACTTCCCGCCCTTGCCACACAATATACTATTTCAATTTTGTGTGTTCTATTATTTATCATTTTAGTGAACTCAAAAAAAACTTGTTTTAATTCTATAATTATAATATTATTGTATCTAATAATAACTATATCTAGCTTGTTTTTTTATTTTTTTAGAAACCGAGTAAGAAAAAAATGGCATTGAAGGAAAAGGAAGGAAAACAGTCGCAAGTTTCAGAATTAAAACCTTGGCCATCCTACATTGAGGTTAGAATAGTTAATTTGTATTTACTATATTTTACTGCTTTTAACTTATAAGACTTCTTTAATTGATTTACATTATATTATTATAATTTTGGTTACTGAATATTTCAAAAAGTGAATTTTTTCTAATACACAAAGGGTAGTGTAGTGTAGTGTCCCAGACAGCATTTTGTAATGATAATATTATAATAGTATTATAATAACGTTATACTAATATTATTCGTTATTATAATGTTATAATAATATTATTAAACAAAAAATTGCTGTCTGGGGTAGTGCATACAAAAATATCTTTGTTCACGCACATCAATTTATACAATTCATGTACCAAAAGAAAATCAACAATTTTTTTTTAGTGTACTGGTTTCTTTTTGCCCCGCCGGGTTGAACATCTGTTGTACTTTGATATTTTTTATATAGTGTTAAAAAACTTTCAAATAAAAGTAAATATTAACAATAAATTGTTTACAATTAATAGCAGCATAGTTAATAATATAATTTTTATAATATTATATTATAAATATTTTAATACTTTAATGATATCTCATAATACACCCTAAAAGAATATGACAGATTTATGAAGTTCCTTAAATATTACATATTATCTTTTTTAACAATTTTTTTGTTGTTGTAAAAATTGAATGCTAGTATTAAATATTGCGGAAAATAATTCATTAAAATTAATTTTTAACAATATTCATAATAAGCTATTAACGTTTGTAAGATAGTTACCCACTTTCAATTATACACCTACAATATAACAAAACAACATGTTGACAACATATTAACATAGTAACATGATTAAAATATTAAAACTTTTAATTAATAATTACCTTTTTTCCATAAATTGATCACATACTGAATTTACTTAAACGTAAAATATCATAAAAATATCGATATTTTACATTTTAGAATTGGTAAAGACTGCATAAGTGTTACCATGAGGCCTAGTGGCGGGATGATAAATTGTATGCCTTGGTGGTGGGGCAAGAACAAACAAGTACCTTTCTGGTATCCAAATTGTTATTACAAATTTGAACTTGATTTTCATTAGATATGTAGGAAAACATTTTTTTTCAAACTACTATGTATAGAACTACATAATTATATAACCATTCTAGTCTAAAATTCAGTTACAAAGGCCAAATATTTTTTAATAAAAATATAAATAGGTACTTTTAAACAATTATATACAATTATATATTATACATATTTCATCTTAGTTTTTTTTATTTCAGGATCGTTTGAAGCTTTGGGATAAACTT
>NW_021778244.1:3908-5237 GCF_005508785.2 Acyrthosiphon pisum | reverse complement strand
AAAACAAAAAAGTGTAATTATTATTATTTGAAAGAAGTTAAATCACTGTTAATATACTTGCGTAGAGATTGTAAGTCTTATAGTATTCTATCAGAGTGAAAGCTATTTGTAAAAATGTATTGTTTACATTCATTTGATTTCAAAAACTTGCTTTACGTTATTTCACAAAGATGATGCCTTGATGGTATCCATTTCTTTTACTGACATAACACCTTTGAAAATATTATTAAAATAAATATATTTTTAATATCATCATTGAGTTAAAACTTAATACTTAAATTAAGTACCTATGAAGGCGTAAAAACCAACAAAATACTGATGTTAAGAAACTTATTACTTGGCAACAATAGTATATTGTGTGGCAAGGGCGGGAAGTGAGCCATTTCAGTCGCGGGCGTCGTGTGCGGCACGAGCCGTAGGCGAGTGCCGCATTTCGCCAAAGACTGAAATGGCCTTCCCGCGCGAGTCACACATACTATTTTTTGTCACGCCCTTGCGTTCATGGAAAAGGTTATGCAGAGATCTACGCAACAATTATAGACTATTCTACAAAATATGTTTAAATGTTGATGCGTCATGCAAGGAGGTTATACTATACATTTAAGATGTAACCAAAAGTTTATGTTTTGTAAGAACCGTGGTAGGTATACATTTTAGTTTCTGGTTGTGCAGGGGATACGCGCCCGGCGGCCGGCACTTTTGGGGATTTCTTCTTTTCCGCCCGGCACTTTTGGGGATTTCCTCTTTTCCGCCCGGCACTTTTGGGGATTTCCTCTTTTCCGCCCGGCACTTTTGGGGATTTCCTCTTTTCCGCCCGCTGGACGGAAAAAGGACGCTTTCGAACGCTTCAACCGTGGTCGAAAACCAAACTTTCGGTGCAGGCGTGACAAAAAATTATTATTTGTGTCACATCATGAATGTCAATATTACTTAGTTTCAATGATGTGGCTAGATTTTTGACGTTATTTCCCTGGAGATAGTTAACATTATCTAGTTTGTAAGATTTATTAAAAAAAAAGTATTCCAATTCTAGTATTCTAACAGAGTGAATTTCATAGTTTTTTCTGAAATGTATTGGGTATTTTTGTTGTATTTCAAAACTGGCGTAATATAATTCTCACATGATGAAGTCAGTGAATCCATTTCTTTTACTGACATTACACCTTTGAAATTTTAAAATGTATGATATATTTTAATATCATCATTTCTACTTAATGCTAAATTTTAGAAGCAGTGGAGACCAACAAAATACTGCTGTTAAAAATTACTAAGTCATAAGAAATTTAAATAATTTTTGAAATAATTAATAATAAGCTGTTAATGATGTTC
>NW_021778244.1:0-1552 GCF_005508785.2 Acyrthosiphon pisum | reverse complement strand
AGAAGTTTTTAATTTGTCTCATTAAGACTTAAACATGTCACGAAATTGTTTGTCCCGTTGTGTAAAGAAGGATACCCCTCTACCAGGTCTACTAACAAGGTATTGGGAATTCGAAACAAAACATTGTTTTAAAGCACTAAGGTAAACTATGTTTAAATATATTATCATACTACTTTAATATAGTATTAGAATTTAGGATAACCATAATTTTAATCTAAATTGTGACGTGATACACTTATGAGTTAAGAATAATGTTGTAAGTTACTAAGATGTGCCCTACACAATATACATGTATACCAAGTACCTCATCATAGTCGGATATCCTATGACATATTAAGGGGGACTTTAATATTTGGTAGCATGTTTTTTAGAAGGGCTCAAAGTTAAAATTATTTATTTTGCCCCCCCCTCAATCTCCGTCTATGTACCTCATACTTGTACTATACTACTATAATATATTATTATGCAATATTATGTAACTAATTGATTGCCAACAAGCAAAAGTACCTACCTACCTATATTATAATCTTACCTATACAATAAATATTCTACTTTTTACAGGATCCTAAAGTCTTAGCACAATGGGTTAAAGCAATTCCACGATCAGATCGAGATTTGAGATCAGGGATAGACCGTGTGTGTGAAAAGCATTTTGCTGAAACCAGTCTGATAAAATATTTTGAAAATGTAATGGCAGATGGTTCAATCCAAAAAATTGAAAGGGATAGAATTTGTTTAAAAGAAAATGCAGTACCGTCATTGTTTCCAGATCTCCTCTCATCTCTGAAATCAGAAATATCTCATTCAAGAGATGTTTTCATTGATAAATTATCTCATGGACATCTAATAAAACCATCGGAAAAATTATTTAAATTAATAAGTACTATGGAGGCTGCGACGCTTTATGTTTTAAATGAAGAAGGACTTAGCAGTGAAGTACTATTTAGCATTTGTTCTAAACTTGAACAGATAGAGTCACTACAACTTATTGGATGTGATCTCCATGCAGATGGCTTAACATCTTCTATAGTTAACTTCTTTCTTATAACAAGGGTACATTTTGTTTGTTCTCGATCCAATTCTATAGACAATGCAAAGAAAGAAAAATCAAAACTTCATAGAAAGTCTGCAAAGTTAGTTTAAGGCTTAAGCACCTAATGCTAAGCCATATTTACATTATTTTATTACCTACTTACACAATTTTGTTTTTTATACGCCTATGTATGTAATAAATAATAATATTATTATGTTTAATGTTGTTAGTAAGCTCATATGCTTTTTTAATTAATTAGTTCAAATAATCAATAATATACAACATTTATATTTAAATTTTTATTATTTTTATTGAAACTGATCTGCTCTTTAAATTGTGTTGTATAATATTTGGTCATAAGTTTTATAATTTAGATAAAATGACTAAAGACCACAAAAGTTCCTATGCTTCTAATGTTACAGTAGTATGACTGGCGTTCTGCAGCGCGCTCTAACGGATGCTACATATCTAGTCCCCCTTTTATCTGTATAGATCGGTGTCCTTACTCTAATGTTCATG
>NW_021778243.1:0-1037 GCF_005508785.2 Acyrthosiphon pisum | reverse complement strand
ATGTATAAAGAATTAAGACAGACGACGACGGTACGCGCGTCTATTATTGGATATTTATTGTTGTATTATTTTTGATTTGTAGCTAGGTGGTGTAAAATGTAAATGTGTAATCCCAGGGCTGTATGTGGATAATATTTTCTAAACTTAAATTACTGCAATTATTGTACTTATGTTTTATACATTAATAATTATTGTAAATAGATAATTCCGACTTTTTTTTAAATCATAAATATTTCATTAGTGAGGGGAGGCCTTTGGCGTATAGACTTTTTTTCGGTTCAATAATAAGGTAGCGCCGGTTATTAGCTAGGCTGCCACTGCGGATAAAGTCTAGTCACGCCTACTCAAAATTCAAAACCCACAAAAGTGTAACCCGGTTTTAAACCCGAAACCCGCAAAAAATTGTACCCGATTTTTAAAACGAAACCCGAAACCCGCAAAAAATTGTACCCGGTTTTTAACACGAAACCAGAAACCCGTAAAAAATTTTACCCGGTTTTTAACACGAAAAACGAAACCCGCAAAAAATTGTACTAGGTTTTGAACACGAAACCCGAAACCCGAAATATTTTAACCCGTTTTGACTCCATGGTTCAAATAGCTTTGTTATCTTTATCAATCTTAATTAGTTAGTCATTTGTTGTCTAATTTGTGTACCTTCACCCTTATCCAACATCTACAGTCAAACATTTGGAATGAAATATTAGGTATTTAATTTTGAGATATTTTAGTATAATATTGGACGAACGCTTGCTACTCATTGGCGAGTGCAAGAAAACTATACTGTACCAATATACAAAATTATACATGCGGGTTGGTGAGAAGCATTGCACGCGTGGACATGTCGTTCAGGTTTCGTTTCGACGACGGAATTTGATCGGCGTAGGATGGTAGTGGTAGCGATAACATTGTTTCCGTGAAACTATGTAAAACACATAAAATCTAAATAGGTACCTATTAAAATATGACCTAGAAAAAAGTTGAGTAAATAATTAGGAAATATTTTAGTTATATTCTTAGCCAAGAAGTTCAAATTT
>NW_021778242.1:0-817 GCF_005508785.2 Acyrthosiphon pisum | reverse complement strand
TTATTCTGCGTGAAGTAATTTTGGTGATTGATGATTTTGTAATTTTGCCGGTTTTATTATTTTTTCAAATGTTTTTGAAACACTAATTCCATCTTTCTTTTTGAGTGGTAAAGCCCAAGAAAATTTTGAAAAAGTATCTATAACAGTTATTATATAAGAATAACCATCATTTTCATCTGAATAATTTTTCATTATAACTAAATCAACAGCCCATAAATCATCAATACCTTTAGTAAAAATTCTTCTTTTAGGAAATCTTAATCTAACAGGTTTATGAAGTTCTTTAGCTAATGCCATTTTATCTGCATTATTTAATTTTTTATTGGGAATATTATGTCCAATTGTAGGATTTTTTATAAATTTACTTTTATTTGTGTTACAGATGAAACATTTTGATGAAATTCTCCATCCACCATTAACTGTTTGAATTTTAGTTGCATTAATATTTATTGTTTGAATTTTACATTTAAGACAATGTATTAGATCATCACCATTCATTTATATATATATTATTACATTTTAAATACATTTTTTATAGTTTTTTATAAATTCGAAACATAAATGTCCACAAATAGGTGGATCGTCATAATCTTGGATTTTGTCATCGGACCACTTAAGATTATCTTCACCTAAATATTTTACAAGTTCTGGTGGAAGAGACATTCCAAATGAATCGAAATAAAATTTTTTATTTTTTATTTTTTTCCATGCAACCCAATGAGATCCTTCTTGAGTAGAATTATTTAAATTTAATATTCCACATTCATTTAACCATGGTTTAAGAGGTAAGTCATCTCTCATGAAACAACCTCTGAAT
>NW_021778241.1:0-1476 GCF_005508785.2 Acyrthosiphon pisum | reverse complement strand
TAGAGAAGGGAGATGAGGGGATTGATTAGTGAGCTCAAATTAGAAATGAAACTAGAAAAAATTTCGCCAACTTGATTGGGAAGTGGACTTTGATTTCTGGTGGCTTCTCCATATGATTTGTGTGTGGTTTGATGATGATTGGAAATCGGGCCTTTCCGAGGGACTCTCGGATAGGCTTTTTTGAAAGCGGCCTTGAATGCCGGGCAGCCCTTGTAATTGGTGGTGTGGTCCTTGGAGCACAAGGCGCATTTGGCAGGACTGCTGCGGTCTTTGGTGCAGTCCTCCGTGTGATGGTCTTCCCCGCATTTGACGCATCTTCGATGGTGATGACAATTGTTTTTCGTGTGTCCATAATCTTGACAATTGTGACATTGAGGAGGAACTCTTTTTTTGATGTGTGGTTTCTCGATAGAAACTTTTGTATTGAGAAGCGAAGAGATGCCCAGATTGTCGTTGTTATTGTCTTGAGGTTTAACCTCTACAAAGAATAGAGGAAGGGGGCTTTTATCTTTGTTTTTGACGTTGTGAACAAATTGACACTGTGACCTAATTCGGCCAACGCGTTAATTATATCGGGCACTAACATGGAGTGGTGCAGGTTTCTTATGACACACCTGTAGGTGCGGAGGTGACGGGGGGTGTATGTGTGGAAACTGGAATCAAATTCGTGTAAATGTTTTAAGATACTATTATAGTAAATGCGGCTAAGAGGTTGAACCTTATGGTAACCTTAGGTATGATAAAGACGCCCTGCAGGTGAAACCATTCGGGCTGGTGATGTCGATTAAGTCAGATTTGAAAGCGGAGAAGTCCTCTATGTTTTTAACGAAGATAGGTGGAATCGGGGGATCCCTGACGTGATCAGTGTGAGGTTGGCTCTCTAAAGGAGCATCCATCGGATTGGATGAGGACGTGGCTGCAGCTGATTTGTCGGTGGAGTCGTTTGTGGCAAGTACGGCGAAACGATTTGGTGAAGTAAAAACTTTCGATTTTTTGTCGGCAAGGTTCGGCGATAGCAACGAATTAGACAAATGTCTCTTAGACGGATTGGGTGTGCGTGACGGAACGGGGCCCGCATTACGGGTGCCTTTATTCATAATAATCTAATATTATAAATATTTTAATACAAGTAGATAATTAATGATGACAATAATAATCATTATTATCGAGGGCGCACAGCGATAACGGAGCGAAACAACGGGCAACGCGGCGTACGTGCATTCATGCTGAGCGTTACGGCCGAACTGTTTTTTGTAATTTAAAAATATTATTCGTGGGTAGGTACATAAAACTTTTAAAGTACAACAAATTAAATGTTTTCGACAAAGTAAATTTAACATACTGTTAGTATAAATGACTTCAATAGCAATATTATAAAATATACTTATAGTAATATATGCAGACAGTCTTCGTTCAGTTTCGGTTTTGGTGTACAATGATTTTATATCATTTAATTAACATTTAACACATCCATTA
>NW_021778240.1:0-689 GCF_005508785.2 Acyrthosiphon pisum | reverse complement strand
AAATTTATACACTTTTTGGCCCAACAGATAAAACTTTATTGATATTTATAGAAAAAAAAAACTAAAAAAATTTAAAACTGAAAATGTCCGTAAACAGCTCAAAAAGAGTCAAAATATTTTCAAAATTGTATGGTGTATAGGAAATGCTTATATAAACATTAAATAAAAATTTCATGTATCTGCAGTTATTCGTTTTTGAATTAGAACAAAATAAGGAAATCGCTACATGAGAAATCGAGTGAATATCCAATGTTGTAAAAATTTGAATTTCAAACGATCATAAAAATTAATTTGACTTTCTTATAGATATTTTTTGTTTGATAAAGGTAGATAATCTTATAAGGAATCTTGTATTACACTTTCATATCTTAGATTTAAAAAGAAAATTTTTATGAATTTCTAACTCGAAATAATTTGCAAATTTTCGTGATTTTTCCATATTTTGTCATTTTTTGAACTTTAAATGCTTATAAAAAAAAACTGTGACTAACGATTTTTAATATTTTTCATCTGCCTTTGAAACAATATACTAGGAGCCTTCTATTAAATTTTCAAGCTTTTTTATCCAACAAATAAAATTTTATTGATATTTTTAGAAAAAAAACTAAAAAAAAATGGAAAATGAAAATGTCCGTAAAGAGCTCAAAATAAATCAAAATATTTTGAAAATTTTATGGTGTATAGAAAAT
>NW_021778239.1:0-1168 GCF_005508785.2 Acyrthosiphon pisum | reverse complement strand
ACAAAATTATCAAATTTAAAATTGAATAATTATTTGTAGTTAAAAATGTATAAAATATTCAAATTTTATATCTAAGGATTGAAAATTTAAAACAAGATTTCACGTAAATATTTAATTTCTGTTACCAAAAAATCTAAAAAATACATTTACACAGTTTATTTTTATAGTCTTTTTAAGTACAAATTTGGACGAAATTACATATTAAAAACCTAGAATAACTATTTTAGTTATTTTGTTGTGATTGTATAATATTATTCTTGGGTATACTTGAAACTTCTAAAGTATACTATTATATATCTATGATTTTACCACGGTTTTTTGTTGATGTATAACGCGTTATAAGTACCTAATAGATATTATGATATGATTAATTTGGAATTTATTATAGGTACCTATTATAGGTCAATTTTTTTTTAATACCATAGATAAGTATATATATGTCTAATACATACACTGATATACCATCTCCGCTCAGAATCGTTTTTCTTATACAGTGATATTATATCATTGAATTCAAATTTAATACCATTCATTATACAGTGACCCACTTGTAACCTACTGTACAGCAGAGTGACATCCACTTTTTTTTAATATTATTGTAACAATATATTAAGAGCCTTGTATTACATTTTCCATCTTTTTTTGTCAAAATTTTTTTTTTTTGTTTTTCGCGGCGTTTTTGAACACAAATTTGAATATGGGATTTTTACAATCCCAATGCACCAACTATATTCACTTTCCCATTTAACAAGATACTGAAGTTAAAAATCGAAGTATTATTTCGACTTCTTAGACTAATTATCGTGTACACAGACACAAAAAAAAATTTAAAAAAACACACACCGATAATCAATACAGTCATCGCTCCGCTCAGAATCTAAAAGCGGTTAAGTGGGTGACACTCTGTCGCTCTGCTGTCTATAAGATGTCTATAGACACTAGAGAGTCATATTAATGGATGTATTAAGTATGAATTCAGTGATTTAAATAAAATTAAATAAAATGTTTACGAAAAACGATTCTGAGCGAAGACAGTCTGTCAGCCTATAATATTACTAAAAACTAAGAGACTATAAGACTAAGTATATTTTATGACATTCTTGTGATTAAAGTAGTTTATTTTACCTAAGTTTATTTCCTACAATCCTATCTAGTTAATTATCTAGTT
>NW_021778238.1:0-4969 GCF_005508785.2 Acyrthosiphon pisum | reverse complement strand
ATCTTCAGGTGTTGCAATGGATTTAAAGATTTTCGCGTTTCGCATTAGTGTGAAAAATATTGTCGACTGTCTACAATATATGACAACATATTATATACATTATTCTGTAATTTGGCATTTGGACCACGGTCCATTGTATTATAAAAATAAAATAAAACATGGTTTTGGCTAATCGTGTAGTAGCAATAATGTATGTTATAAATTGAATGAAGCCAATGCCGTGATATACCAAGATTTTTTTTTAATTATTTTATTTAAAGCTTCAACAACAAAGGTTATTGGCTAACAATATTTACATTATAAGGTTATAAACAATTTGGTTATTACTATATATCATAAGTTTAAGGTGTACAAAGTAGAGAGTAATAGAAGAGTAAAAAAAAGAAAGAAGACAATATAATTAGATAAGGTTATACAGTTTGGTTTTTTGTAGAAACATTATGGTGTTATTGGAGTTTTCAAGGCCAGGTCCAAGTACTTCATAAAGGTGATCCGGGATATTTAAAGATGTTCTGGTATCCGCATAGTTACGACAGTGTAGAAGGACATGTTTGACGGTTAGACCTTCCCCACAGGCTATACCTTGGTCAGGATCTTCGTGTCTCATAAGAAAGCTGTGTGTAAACCACGTATGCCAGATTCTGAGTCTGTTAATTATGACTTCATGACATCTCTTGGTAGTGAGTGTTGGCTAAGGGCTGATAAAGGGTTTGATTTCGTTTAATTGTGTGTAAGAATACCAAGATTTAAAAATATAATTAAATTATAATCATACCCATGAATTATTACATTTTTGTTTATAATGTATGCATGTTTCGTAAGTAGGTACGTACCTAATACATACGTAGATATACCTACTATCATATAACTGATATAACAACTATTGTATATGTATAAGGCCTTGTGATTTGTGATCCAGAAATCGTCTCCTTCAGGACAGTTATTTCTTTTCCTATGGATTTGGTTGCAACAGTTTCAAAAATAAGATATATTTTCATCCATTGGTACGAATGTTTTCGGCCATCTATGTGGTGAATGTAATCCTAAAAGTCTCAGTTTGACAGACTCTGATAGTGTCTGAGTTTAGGAGAGGCAATTTTCACATCTCCTCGCATGATACGTCTTGTACATATTAAAAAAAATTATTTTCGTTATGCGAATGTGGCTTTGCTGGTGCACTAGAAAAATTCATACTTACCTATATAAAGATTTAAATAGAAACATATAATACAGTGTATAATATATGTTACATGTGATTTCTCCTACGCTTTTTGTTTTTAATTTGGTTAAAGTTCTAAAAGCTCGGTCAGGTGCAAATCTTGATAGCTAGTTCGTTATAAATCAAAAATCGTCTTCACTCTGCTACGTGACTGTTCAATGCTCGTTATATAAAGTTGTATCTAGTTGAGCACGGAATTATATTCTGAATGTAAATCAGGGTTTGATACGAGTCTATTCTTTTTGGGTATAAATAACAAACATTAATTAATAATATGCAATAATGTTTACACTATTATACGACATTACATAACTACAATGAGGTGCCTATTATTGCAAAAATGTTACATTCATAATAATGTACAACTTTCATTACAAAATCAATTTTACTCAATAATTTACATTATTATTGTTAATTTACCTATCATCAAATTTTAAGGTAAGAATGTTATTCAGGGCTCCTTATTTTTTTTTATAATATAATTTCTAAGCAAGTTATGAGCATTTTAAAATGTTAACCATTACATTTTGTAAACTTAAAATAAATTACAGCTTAAAATGCTTATAACGTGTCTTAAACTGTCAAAAAATAGACTACTAACTACTAAGGTCCTAAATAATAGTCTTACCTTTATTTTGATAACAGGTAAAAATACCCTAGTATTTAAAACAACAGAGTAAAATGGTTTATTCTAAACTTAATATTAATGTGTCATATCGTGCGTTTGTAAGACGGAGACATTACATGTTAGTATGACTTAAAGTTACGGATAGACAATTTTAACCTCATATTAAGACAATTAATAATGATATAAATTTATTAAAACTTTTAACTTATAGTATTAATGATAAAACTGATAGTTTGTACTAATCATTCATATACATTATTGCAGTATTAATATAAATTTAATCAGAAGCAGTTGATTTACAAAATTTACTATGAAAAACTTAGACATTTTTTTCAAATTATATATATATATATATATATATATATACCCGTTAACCGCGAGTGTGCATTTTATACCACGGAATTCTGGTTCATTATAGTGCTCGTATACATATAATATATATTATATATCATGTACAGCTCGAAAATCGGTAAATCCTGCCCCGGGGTTTGATGTGCAAATCCCGGTACCGATAAAAAGCGTTAGGTTGGTATAGTACATATTTCAATGTCGATAGTGTTTCGGTCTACGGGATAAAAACGTCGATTTTAATCCAGAATATTCACGAAAACACGAAAAATGTTCCAAACCATATATTATTATAATACGGCAGGCGGAAGACGATTTCAGCGTGTTAAATGTGAATGATATAATATTATATTCTAAGAAATCTGCCGGCAGGTATAACACGGTTGTGTGCGGTAAACGGTTGCGGATAGAACACGCGCGTTTCGGTGGTTATTTCGCTCTGAATAATATTCTAAGTATACCGGGTAAATTGTTTTTGAGACGGTCTGAGCGTATTATAACATAATCGAAAACACGGGGGTTTATATAGTCAATGGAGCGAGGGACTAAGTCCCACTTTTTACTTTTAATCAATTTGCGCGCTGAGTATATAATAATTGATATAAATATATAATATATTATTATAATTTTAAAGAACATAATATATTCAGTGGACTATAATATGTTATTATAAAAACAAAATAGTGGGTCGAGTATTTTAAGATACAATTAATACTATACAATGATAGTGGTCATAATATTTAAAAAAATATTAAAAGAAAATTACGTTTTCCATAGTTGGTATAGATTTGATACTATATTATGATGGACATCGAGTCGACGACCCATTGCTTTGGCCACACTTAGCTCGCCGACCTGCTCCCACGAGTGACACGATGATTATAAGATAGGCACACAACGGTCCTATTGAGTGTTGGCCATATAACATTTAAGTACAAACGTAATTTACTTTATCCGACGATGCACATTCGTAAAACATATAAAGTTTACTCGAACAGCACAACAACCATATCTGTCTTAAGATATGAACTGGCCGATAAGGCGTGTGTAATGCAAAAATATAATATAACAGCGAACAAACGAGAGTAACAAACGCGTAAAACAGATTGCGGGCCGGCAGTGTTTTGATCGTCAGATTGGGGATTGTAAACAAAGTTTGATTTTCAAACGATATTAATCGTATTTGTATTTTATAAATTGTATGAACTGTTAGTTATTTATTTTGAAAAAAAAAATGGTAATCGTATAAAATAAGACTTTTCAATATCTACGCGTTTTTATGTAGATATAGGTAAGTGTTATAATATACGCGAAATCTATTTAAAATTATTTAAACAGTAAAATATATTCAGCAACAGTAAATATGAACTATATTTACTGCAGCTGAATACATTAATTTAATGCACAAAGAAATGAGGAATTGCAATAAATCACAAATATAATAATATTATGTTCATTGAAATTGCGGTTGGTGCGACGAGTATACATTTCAGTTGTTCAACATCGAACACATTTCATAATAATATAGTTTTTAAAGTTTTGATGAAGGCTGCGTGCACCTAATTTTAATCTTCAACGTTACGAAAATGGCACCAAATAATCGCTTTCGTTAATAATATTATAATTATTGTTACCATTGCTATACGAAAAACAAAGGGAGACAAAAACTTTAACAATAATGGTACTGTAAAACATTCGTTTAATTTATATGGTTACGGAGTACGGACTACATAATATTATTGTAAAATTATTAACTATATTATATTATTTGGTATATATAGTGTATTATTTAGTCAAATTAAGTCTTTATGTTGTATTGTATATTATGCGCGACTGTAGATCGAATGGAAGTGTGTATAATGTTTGTGTAATATGTAAACAGGACGATATAACGAGTGTGTTTTTATGTCACTTTTATTGTACATTTTATTACCCTAGGTACGACGACGGCTATTATTGTGTTTCATTTTATGCGAACACGAATTTTTATTGGCTGACTGCTAGTGCAGTGCTTTGGTCCACAAAAATCAAGGCAGTGGTAATTACATAGTATAATATAACAATACAAAGGATATATATATTAAATATATTTTTAATATATTATAGTTTATATAATTATGTTATAATACGACAAACCGGATATAAACACGCGAAGGCGAGACATTTGACGGAAGAGCGATGCAAAAATTGCCACCGATGTCCCCAACCCCTTGGGAGTTTATTCAAAGGGTTTTTATGTATTTATAATTAGGCCCAGGTATTTAAAGTAAAATTATTTACTATCAAAATAATACCTACAACAAAATAAAAAATGTATATATTTCTGGAAAAAAAATATTCAATAATACTAGATTAATCGGTTGAACGTCGAAGGAGAGAGCTCTCGCCGAATCAAGATATATAGTTCGAATTAAACAATTTTATTATTTTAATCACTCCTTCCATCTCACCCACTTGGTCATGCTTCTTCGGATACGAAGGGGTAAGTATTATACACGTGCGGACGCTGTTGGATCGGTCACCGGAGAACATAATATTTTATACAAAAGTTGACGGCAATTATTTCCCTAACAGATATACACACGCGAACGACCAATTATTATTATTATTACTATTATCATTCTCGTGTAATATATATTATGTAATACGATTTGTAAATGTTTTAATAAAAACAAATGAATTCTGTTTGCGGGGTGGAAAAATAACAAATGTACGCCGAAAAAGTGATTTGTTTTCGCAATCGCCGTGTAATATACATGTATAGTACACATATA
>NW_021778237.1:0-791 GCF_005508785.2 Acyrthosiphon pisum | reverse complement strand
ATAAAAGCTTAGAGAAGTAGAAAGTAACAGTGAAGAACTAACACGTCGTCAAACGGATTCCGTCAAACAGTGTAATTAATTTATCATAAAGCTTAACGTACAGGTCAGTGGCGTCATTCAGTTTTCAATAGAGGGGGGCAAAAGGTTTTACCCGGCCCGAATGGGTAAAAAAAACTGCTCGCCTCGATCGCAAACCACATATTAAACTGCTTACATTTTTTTAATGTTACCCTTTTTATCAACTAGGTAACATCATTTTTTAAATAAAAGGTAGCAGATATTTTAGAAAAACAATTGTATACCTATATCAGTTAAAAGTCTACAAACTATTATATGGCAATATTTATATTGCAAAACAATAATATTAGTAGTTTATTATAGGATATCTTCTTTTTTTTTTATTTTTGAAAATATGTATCAACTGCATTATATATAAATCAATTTTACCCGATTCATCACTTATAGCCTATACTCTATTACTCTTATATTGGTATACGATATATTTACAAATTAATATTATCTTAAATAATAATAGGTACCTATTTATTTTGTTTTATTGCTTGCTTTCTGGCGCAGTCGCTCAAGTTTTGTCTGTTTATTAAACATACCAGAAATTATTTTCGATTCTTGAGCAGTTTACGGTAATTTTATATTTTTAGCCACACCACCTATTTATTTTTTTTAAGTCATATTTTGCCCAAATTAAAATATTAATGTAAACACGCGTCACAAAAAAAATAAATTTCAGAATAAAGTAACACAATAGCTGGTACCTACACAGAATAGTTGAA
>NW_021778236.1:0-989 GCF_005508785.2 Acyrthosiphon pisum | reverse complement strand
CATATATGATATATATGTTTCGGGAAAAGTAGGAAATTGAGCATTGTGCACAGTGCCCATTTATATTTGGGCACCGTAGATTAAATATTGAATATATTAAAAATAAAATAAAATATTTTACTTCATTTTTTAATAGTCATAAAAAAAACTTGAAATATACGCTTTAAATATAAGTTTCCTTTTAATAGTTTTTAAATCTATTATCCAATATGGTACCTCCTACTAAAGAATTCATATTTTAATCTAAAAGTGGTTTGGCATGAACAAGATGAATATTGTTTATTATTAAATTATAGTTATTTTAATAGTTTTAATTTAATTAATTGTAACTAAAAAGTAATCTTAGGAACTTCAGATAGCATTATATTACTTTATTTATAAACACCTAGGTACACAACTATTATGGATTTGAGTTAAAAAAGGTGGGTAAGTGGATGTCGCTCTGCTGTACAGTAGGTTACAAGTGGGTCACTGTATAATGGATAGTATTAAATTTGAATTCAATGATATAATATCACTGGATAAGAAAAACGATTCTGAGCGGAGACGGTATGTCAGTCTAGGTATAAGACATAATATTATATTATAGTCTATAGTATTTAAAAAAAATTGACCTATAATAGGTACCTATAATAAATTCCAAATTAATCATATCATAATATCTATTAGGTACTTATAACGCGTTATACATCAACAAAAAACCGTGGTACTATCATAGATATATAATAGTATACTCTAGAAGTTTCAAGTACCCACGAATAATATTATACAATCACAACAAAATACCTAACTAAAATAGTTATACTTGGTTTTTAATATGTAATTTCGTCCAAATTTGTACTTAAAATGACTATAAAAATAAACTGTGTAAATGTATTTTTTAGATTTTTTGGTAACAGAATTAATTACTTACGTGGAATCTTGTTTTAAATTTTCAATTCTTAGATAAAAAAATTGAATATTTTATAAATTTTTAACTACAAAATAAT
>NW_021778235.1:0-720 GCF_005508785.2 Acyrthosiphon pisum | reverse complement strand
TCGATTGGAAAGTGAATATTGTTGGTGCATGGGGAGGTCAAAATTTAAATTTCCCAGTAGTTTTCAAAAGCGCCGGGAAAAACAAAAGAAAAATTAAGGAAAAACGGGAATTTTTACGCAAAATCGATTTTTCACATAATTGAATTTGGTTTTTGGTGTAACTTTAAAAAAAATGACCGTAGATACATGAAATTTTGATTGAATGTTTATATTAATCTTCTATACACCATAACATTTTCAAAATATTTTGATTTATTTTGAGCTCTTTACGGACATTTTCATTTTCCATTTTTTTTTTAGTTTTTTTTCTAAAAATATCAATAAAATTTTATTTGTTGGATAAAAAAGCTTGAAAATTTAATAGAAGGCTCCTAGTATATTGTTTCAAAGGCAGATGAAAAATATTAAAAATCGTTAGTCACAGTTTTTTTTTATAAGCATTTAAAGTTCAAAAAATGACAAAATATGGAAAAATCACGAAAATTTGCAAATTATTTCGAGTTAGAAATTCATAAAAATTTTTCTTTTTAAATCTAAGATATGAAAATGTAATACAAATTTCCTTATAAGATTATCTACCTTTATCAAACAAAAAATATCTATAAGAAAGTCAAATTAAATTTTTATGATCGTTTGAAATTCAAATTTTTACAACATTGGATATTCACTCGATTTCTCATGTAGCGATTTCCTTATTTTGTTCTAATTCAAAAACGAATA
>NW_021778234.1:0-3753 GCF_005508785.2 Acyrthosiphon pisum | reverse complement strand
TATAATATAACATTTATTATTTTGCTTACAGAGATGCGACATTGACTTAAATTTATTATTTGAAAAAAATTTAAAGAAAGAACCTCGTATACTGTAATTTATATGGTTTCGGGAAATTCTAAAACGAATAATTTAAATTTTAAATCAGATTCCCAGGTTCTGTGTTTTGCATAATATTTTCAGTTACAATATTCAGTCTTTTAAATACACTTGATTTTAAATATCACAATATATATATGTGGTATAAATATTATTATATTATATTAATAAATGTCAGGATTAGGGGCGTATACAAATTACAATTGTTTTAACAATATATCAAATATTTTCGGGCGAACACTTACTAAACACTACATCTGCGTAATCGTCCTGCACCGTGAACTGCGCGGTTAAAATTATGATCATTTTAGCAAAATTTGATTGATTATACGCCAAATGTGTGGAATGCTGATTGTATTTACATTTTAAATGTGCTTATTTTATAATATTCTGTATCCTGTATTCTGTATTCTGTATATATAACGATTTAAAATTGAAAACAAGATCTATAATAAAATATAATATTTTGTTGCTGTGTGCGCGTGTATGCCCAATACAATACGATGTATGGGTGGATCCCATATGGCCTTTTTTATAAAGGTATAGCTTTGACATATCGAATTGTCTTAGATCATAAACGTATATGATACGTATTTCTTTTTACTTTTTAATCGTAATGGTCTTGTTCTATGGTAGTTCACAGAAACATTTCTATTCTTCTGAGGTAGTCATAGACGAATTGGCCAAATTAAAAAGAAATTTAATTATATAGCAGGTAAAATATACATTTTGAAATAAAGGGTATTAAATATTATATTATAGGTATACGTTTTAATATTTATCATCGAAATACAGAAATCAGTGAACAGGTATTTGGGGAATGGAGAAAAATAGGAAAAATCCTATTCGGGGCCTTGGGAAATGGACATTTTTTTGGTTATTTTTTCATGTGGTATCGGCGACGTTGCCGGAATTTCTTGCGAGTTACTTCGGCAACGCCGCCATCGTTTATTAATTTAATTAATATCATACAAATATTTACAGGCCTCTCGGGAAGCCGACCTGAGAGTGTACATTCAGTTTCTATTTTTGTAGAAGTTCTTGGTGTGGGCCCTCTCCACGGCCTTAGCCCACCGTCCTTGAGCTCTCGTTCCGAACGTTCGCGGCCCGCCGGATTAGAGTCACGTACAGTGTCTAATTCTTTTTTCCTTCTCCTTCGAGTTAAGTATAATATTTTCTACCATCTTACATAGCAGCCTGTAGGTTTCTACTGCCTTGTTTATAAAAACGTGGCCTCGTGGCAGGGTCCTGCGGTAGGTCATTAAACACGGGCCCACATATTGTACCCTGGATGTCATCAACCGCTAGTGGACGTCCCAACCAAGCCTGTAGGTCTACTCTCATCGGGTCGAAATGTGACAGTGTAGAATGATGTGCTCTACCGCGTCCCACTCTTTTTAGCAGAACTTTTAACGAATAAACTGTCAAAATTTGAAATTCATAAGATAGTAAAAAAATGTGTGACTGTATTTTCCATAGTTTTTAATCAGATACTGTAAAAATACTTACAGGGAAAATTGCATTAATTTTCCAAGCTTTTGTTACTCACAAACAAAAATTGTATCATACATAAATCTGAAACATTTTTAACAAAGTCGAAAATTTCAAATATTTAAATAGCATAAAACGATCTAAACCTATTTTAACACGTTGACCGCCATGTGGCAACCGGCGGTCATTTGTAAATTTCAAATTGTATGTTTTTGTGACCGCCGGTGGCCAAAGTTGATCATTACTACTACGCCACATGACCGCCAGCGGCCATAAATGAATATGGTTTTATATTATTAACTTTTCCATGGCGCTACAATAATGCACCCAAAAAAGTGCCGTGGCGTAGCGGGAATCATTACACATTTTTTGATGTAATAAATTTATTTTTTAAATTTTTTTATATTTTTTAACTTTTTTTAAATACATAGTATAATATTATACAAATTTGGAATGACACTGAAAAATATACTTGGCGTACAGATGATGCATAATCGTGTGACCGCCGGCGGCCGGTGGCGGTCAACGTGTTAAAATAGTGTAATTTCTAGAAAATTCTATGTTAACCATTTGGTGAAAAACTGAAGTCTCTTCAGCAATCCATTTTCGAAATATGTCAAATGAACAAAATCGGTGTTGTTCATACCTATCTGGTTTTCCCTAATTTGAGAAATAAGCTTTATATCATAGCAAGGGCGATTTGCTTGAATTTTTTTTATTAAATAATACATCTCGTAACAAAGTTAATTAATATTTATCTTAATATTTAAGATTTCATACATTTCGTTGGTTTTATTTAAGCCCTTTAATGTTTACGAGTTTACCAAATTTTAGTAATATAATTGTGTTTACGACTTCAGGTATATACTAGCTAACATAAGACCTGGGATTTAATTATTTAACAAATTACGATTATTACATGTTATAGAATACAAAAGAAATTCGTAATAATGAGACAATAAATAGAAAGTAATAAATTATTGAAAACAACCTTAAGATTTGCATGGTACCAGTTGAAATAAATAAACAACTTAGTTTACCATAACATATAATAACTATATAAATACAATAATTTTTTATACAATACATCGTAACGACTGTTTTGATTTAATATCTTATAGTCGTAACATTGAATATCGTGACTAATTTCCATTACAATCATGTTAACATTCCACACCATATAGCTGCAGTAAGTATAACGTCATTATACTTTGTCTAAGCGATTAAACATCATGGTGGATAATGCCTTCACATGGACTTCAGCTGTCTAAAATATATAAAAGATTTAAAAATATGCACTCACTGAAATGATGCGAAGATCGGATTACCGCCGGTGTACAAATATATTATTATGATCGTATGTAGACAATAATAATAAATAATAATAGATGCCTACTGTATCGGTGTTCCGGTAGAATAAACATGCAAAATATTGCGAATAATGTAGAATTCCACACAAGATAAACTTTATTATATGATAAGCTGATGTGTTAAATTTCGTTACGACAATAACACATATCCTTATTTAGCCCATCACAATAAGAAGTATTGTTGTATTGGTACTAATAGAAGTACTTGATTCAATAGTACCTACTTGATATAATATGACGTTCACAACCGTAAACAATAGCGTCGCACACCACAAGGTAGAATTCAATACTTTGTGTAAGTAAATAAAAGCGTTTTATTCAAAAACCACATTGTTTTAATGATTAAAACTGCACATATTTACTTGGTTAAAAACCGCATACTTTTTTTAAGTTTTATTGTATTTGAAAACCGCACTCTATATAATGAATTTATAATTATTAGTTAAAAATATATTGCGTATATTTAAATGAAAAAATATAAAAGAAATAACTACCGACAGCTGCAGTAAGTATATGATCATCACAATAATTATTATTAATTACATATAAATTAATGGACTGCACTTAAAGAGAGAGATACAAACTGTTGCGGGCAAGCATGGGGTAAATAATTGAATAGACAAATTATTCCATTATATTTTTTATGACTTTATCAAATATCAATGATAGTTTTCACTACTTATCAGTTTTATAATCTATAAATTACAATAATTTCATGGAATGAATGAAATATAATTATTATTACTTTGATGATTGCCCTCAACAGTTTCTATCTCACTCGCACATGTACATT
>NW_021778233.1:2767-3886 GCF_005508785.2 Acyrthosiphon pisum | reverse complement strand
TCTATCAGGTTTAGTATATAATACGCTCACAAAGTAAAAATGCTTTCAAATTTTCCAGACACATTTCTCGTTGAACGTATAATAAAAAAAAGTAGGGGATAAAATGTTTGTTAAATGGTTAGGTTTTGATTCCTGTCAAAATTCATGGATATCATCATCAGATATTTTAAAAATAAAAATTTAGTATGCATAATATGTATCACTTTTTAAAATAAAAAAATATTTAATAAATAAATTGTATCTTCTTTTTTTTAGTAAACATTTTCCCGGGGTCGTCACTGACACCGCAAGCGGAAAAGTTGTAGATGAACGATTTTAAATCTCCCTGTAACCGATAAAAACTTGGATAGAAAGACCCCACAAAACTGATTGCTCAATGGCAAAAGTCGTGGACAAACGATTTTAAATCTCCCTGTAAATATTAAAACTTGGATAGAACCAACTAATACTACCTACTACCGTATATTATATATTGTTGAAACTCAATGCATAAGTGGAATAACAATGTATTATTGATTTTGAATAGAGCAAACAAACCGTGATAAAAGTTTATTTTACCAGATCCGCGTTATATTTTCCAATGGATTATGTCGTATAATATAAACTATAATAGTGAAAGAAACCCCAACTTCAGTAGTTATAATCGCTTTGGCTGAAAAATAACATAGGTATAAATTATTGTTAAATCGGCTTTTGTATATCTATCAAACTTATTTCCTAGCAGAATATTCAATAAAACCAACTACTCTGTTAAGAGGAAAATTTGTGTCCTGACCAAAACTAAACATACAAGTACAAAACATTCCACTTTCTACATAGTTTTCTAATATTGGATGTATAAAGTATGCAAGACTAGCAGCAATATACAATAATGTTATTTCTCACCATCGGTGGAGTCAATATTATGCAGAGGTTCACTCACGTGGGTCCATTTTACTTAACAGGTTGAAATAATAAAATTATTACATCAAATCTAACAAAAGAAAAGTAATTATTTAAAATTGGTTTAAATCCCATAATCCGTATGTATAATTCATTATCAATGCAATTTATATCATAATATTATAATCATTGATCAGTATCAATCAACAAGATTTATAAATAATTATATAATAACAT
>NW_021778233.1:0-649 GCF_005508785.2 Acyrthosiphon pisum | reverse complement strand
GCCCCCAAAAAAAAAAAAAAAAAAAAAAAAAAAAAAAAAAAAAAAAAAACACACATCATTGTAAAATCAATACATTCATCACTTCGTTCAGAATCTAAAATAATGATAGGATTTTTAAACCTCAAATTAATAAATAAAATATGTATTATTAATAAATGTTTATTTTTTAAATACCTACTTCATTACAATTTTGACATAAGTACATAATATGTATATAATTATTATATTTTGATGTGAAGATTACATAGGAGTGTTGTGTAATATTCACTCAAATCACCGAGGTACAAAAAAATGTAAATACAATTTATACGCTTATTATACCCTAAACTATTGTACAACGCAAATGACAAAACATTGTAATATTATATAACCATATTAACGTGACAACATAATATAGTATAATATAACATAAGTGCATAAAAATGCAGTAAAAGTGAATCACAGATAATTGTGCAAAGTTAAAATATTTTTTATAAGCGTGAATCCGCGTAAAAATAATATAATAATAAAAATACTAAAAGGTACGTTGCTGGCTGAAAATAAATAAACATTCAAACGAGATAGCCACGGATACTACCTAGCCGGTCGGTATATCGACGCTGAATAATAAACAAATTTAATTATTTAGTTTAGTTAAAAAAAAACAGTG
>NW_021778232.1:0-716 GCF_005508785.2 Acyrthosiphon pisum | reverse complement strand
TAATGTTTTGATGATGTTTCAAACATATTTACATGTTTTTGAAAAACATATTAGATTCTGAGTGGAACGATGAATGTATTGATTTTACAATGATGTGTGTTTTTTTATTTTTTTTTTTTATTTTTTTATTTTTTTATTTTTTTTTTTATTTTTTTATTTTTTTTTAGTCTGTGTACACGATAAGTAGTCGAAATAATGCTACGATTTTCAACTTCAGTATCTTGTCCGATCAGAAAGTGAATATCGTTGGTGCATTGGGGAGGTCAAAATTTAAATTTCCCAGTGGTTTTCAAAAGCGCCGGGAAAAACAAAAGAAAAATTAAGGAAAAACGGGAATTTTTACGCAAAATCTGTTTTCGAGAAAATCGATTTTGGTTTTTGGTGTAACTTTAAAAAAAATGACAGTGGATGCATGAAATTTTGACTGAATGTTTACATTTCCATTTTCTATACACGATAAAATTTTCAAAATATTTTGACTTATTTTGAGCTCTTTACGGACATTGTCAGTTTTCATTTTTTTTTTAGTTTTTTTTCTAAAAATATCAATAAAATTTTATTTGTTTATCAAAAAAGCTTGAAAATTTAATAGAAGGCTCCTAGTATATTGTTTCAAAGGCAGATGAAAAATATTAAAAATCGTTAGTCACAGTTTTTTTTTATAAGCATTTAAAGTTCAAAAAATGACAAAATATGGAAAAATCACGAAAATTTGC
>NW_021778231.1:0-750 GCF_005508785.2 Acyrthosiphon pisum | reverse complement strand
TTCTACAGACCCAAAGTACATTTACTACAAGAGACCCATCGGACTGTTTTTATTACCAGACAGGGGATATCCCACCTATCCAGGTATCCAACTCCCAAATTACGCCACTGGAGCGTAGCCCCTACACTGGTTAAAAAAAACCTGTGACATCAAACATTATAAAGAAAAACACCGATTCAAATTGTATCAAATTATTGTGCACGAGTACAATACTTAATATAAAAATATATAATAATTCAGTTACAATCAAGCCCGGATTAAGACATTTAGAGGCCTAGGGGCCAAAGTTTTAATGAGGGCCCTGTACGAAAAAAAAAAAAATAATGTATATAATGTGTTCTGGGGTGAAGTGACCAGCCGACGTCATACGAAAGTATACCAAAAATGATGAAGAAATACCCTTTCAAGATTGGCTCTAACTTTTTTATTTTTTAAACTATGGGCAATAAACTTTTTTTTTTAAATCCATACATATCAAGCATTTGTTTATGTATCTTCAAAAGTTTTAAACATTTTGATGTATTTTTTTTTATTTTAAAGCTAATTAATTGTCCTATCAACACTCCGACGTACGCAATTGAACTAGAAATGCTCTAATTATTTTTATTAAATTAAAAAAGTTGAAAAAAGTTGGCAAAAATTAGCATTTTTTAAAGAAAACCGTGTTTTATTCCAAATAATTTATTACTTAGTATTGGTTTTTTGTTTTTTGTATTATTCTACTGAATTATACTGAATAATCAATAATAT
>NW_021778230.1:0-811 GCF_005508785.2 Acyrthosiphon pisum | reverse complement strand
TGATACAGTATAATATGCAGGTAGTAGGTACTAGGTACCTAGATAAAATATCAATACAATAACCAGTACTCGAATTGGGAATTATAAGTAGAGGAGCTCAATCCAACAATTTATAAACTGCGTTCCAAGTGCAAAATTATTCAATGCAGACTCGTGGGGGACTTCGCCCCCCCACACCCCCCTTAACCAATTCCTAATTTTTCAATACAACATTTCACCTTAGTTACACAATTTTCTACTCCAAATTTCCAAATATAAAATATTTAACCTATATGTGCCTATGTAACATGTAAGTGAATATGGATTTATATTTTATATTCATATTTTATTTTTCGAAATTTTTATTGATAGAGATAATACCTACCTACATATTTCGGTAGAAAATAAAAGATTTATAATTATCAGTGATAATATCTTAATAATTATTTGTGCTATAGACGCATACCTATGTCAATTGTGAACACTAGTTCACAGATATTTACAAACAAATGCCCAAATCAATTTTTATTAAAATTAAGAATGGATCTAAGTTATTGTCAAAGATAAACCTAATAAATTCTACATTTTTTAATATAAAAATATTTTTCATCCTAATTATGGTTTTTACTAGTAGTGTCCAACCTTTTTGACTCGCGATCCACTGTTTTTGTAACAATATTTTCACGACTCGTGTCACCTTTTTAAGCCATGAAAGAAAAAAACTTTAGCTTTGCGTAATATCCCGTGCATAAGTGTGCATATTGTTCAATTCATTCATAACTTATTCAAATTCATAATTTATAACTTATTTTTTTTTTGCAGATATATTATA
>NW_021778229.1:0-995 GCF_005508785.2 Acyrthosiphon pisum | reverse complement strand
ATGTGTCTTTTGAAAATGGTAACTTAATTTCTTTCAGTTTATTAAGTACAGTGAAACTTCTAAATACCGGACAATCTCGGTCACTGACATTTTTTCCGCTATTTAGTGTATAGGTATCAGGCTAGTTCGTTAGTTAAAGTTGTAGATTTCAGAAAGACTTCTTTTTCCCACTATAGTCTCATGATAAACACAAACTTGTGACACTTAAAATTGTAGATTTAATTCAATTTGGGTGTTCTATAATACTGAAATCGTTATTTTATTATTGAAATACTCTCCACTGGGAGTGATAACCCAAACATGTTTTTGTACATAAATATATTAAATATTAATGAATTAATATTTAACATTTATGTACACCTCTAAAATGTATTGTTAAAGACCATTGTTCTTTATAACAAAAAAGCCTTCGGGTGGTTTAAAAAAAAAAAATAATTAATTAACTAGAATACATATAATCGCTGTATATAGATAGGTTAATGAAAATGTTCTACCCCAATACATAAATACAATGATCAATATTAGTTTACACACTTTTTCTTTGGATGAAACTATAAGTTTATCACTGGAGATCAACTTAACCACTTGTTCCAGGGATAAAGATAGGAACTCGTCACCGCCAACTACTTCTCTAAGAATCAAAATAGAACAAAAATAAATAACATATCCTTCTTGAACCATAATAATAAAGTACTATATTTCCTACAAAAAATGTTGTTGAATATATAATTCTGAACTTTTTGACAATTTCGTACAGCTATGTAAATCAGCTATATCGTATATACCAATACAATTTGTAGGCCCGAGTTGTAACTGTAAAAAATCACAACATACCTCTTTTACTTCTTGTAACTGCATGAGATTTGCGGCTGGTAATAACATCTTGAGAAATAAACAATATACAGTTTAAATAATTCAGTATTCTTTGATTAAATCAAATTTTATCTATTATTACCTGGATGTTTTCTCCAATGACCACGATATCCCCCGAATAG
>NW_021778228.1:0-847 GCF_005508785.2 Acyrthosiphon pisum | reverse complement strand
ACGGAGATGATTTGTCAGTCTAGGATATATTATTTTTAAAGAAAAACTTATGGAGAACGTGTACCAAATTTTAAAAACTTAGATATAAAAGAAAAATTTTTTACGATTTTTCAACCACTAAATAATTTACGAATTTTCGCAATTTTTACATAATATGTTGTCAAAATTTGAACTTTAAATGCTTATAAATAAAAATTGTGACAATGTATTCCTTTTATTTTGCAACTGCTATTGTAAAAATATGTTAGGAGCCTTGTATTAAATTTCCAAATCTTAGAATTAAAAAGAAAAACTTTTATGAATTTCTGTTTAAGATTATTTGAACATTGCCGTAATTTTTACGTATTTAGTCAAAATTTGAACTTTAAATGCTTATAAAAAAAAATTGTGCCTATGTATTTTTATAATTTTTGAATGGGAGTTAGAACAACATATGTGGACCCTTCTATTAAATTTTCAAGTATTTTGTCCCAGCTAATTTTTTTTTATCAACATTTATAAAAAAAAAATCAAAAAAAATCGATTATTTCAATTGCCTATAAATAGATTAAAAATTAGTGAAATATTTTGAAAATAAAACTATATAAAGAAAATGTCAATTTAAACAACTGGTAAAATTTTCAAGTGTCTACGACTCATACTTTTTGAATAATAACAAATATCAAAAATCGTTTGAGGCTAAACCGTTATTTAATGCGGTTTTGTAAAAATTTAAATTTCAAACACTCCTAAAAATTTTTTGTCTTAGTCCGGTTGAGTTTTTTTTACAGATATTTAAAGAAAAACTTATGGAGAACCTTGTACCAAATTTTAAAAGCTTAGTTATAAAAGAAAAAAATTTACGATT
>NW_021778227.1:0-1418 GCF_005508785.2 Acyrthosiphon pisum | reverse complement strand
AAATTAAATTGGCATGTTTTATTCATCATACCCTTACATTTTCCAATTTGTTGAAGTATGGAAAAATGTTCAAACTGACATTTATATTAAAATACCCAAGTTCAAATTTAGGAAACAAACGAAGAAAAGATGTAGAAAAAAAAGAATTTATTAAAAAAAACCTATGATTGAATTTGAAAACAAAAATATAACACGTCTTGACTTCGTTCAAAAATTGGCAAACATAAATTTACCAATACATAAAGGATATATATATATATATATATATATATATATCCAACTATAATTTTTAACCTCATCATTTTACAAAATCAACATTAAATTTTAAAACAATAATAAATAATTTATAATATACGATTACAAACTTTGAACATACCATATTTTTAACCACACCATTTATACAAATGACAGTCCTCAGTCTGTAAAAGTGGGAAGGGAGATATGTATAATATTCGTCAATTAATCAATTATTAACCGGGACGCAACTCGTACATGTCGCGAGAAAATCGCGGCTCAACTCGGATGTGTCGTGCAAAAACAACGGACGCAACTCGGATATCGCGATATATATTTTTGTATTCTGGGACGCAATTCGTATGCAGCCCTATATACATAATGCATATACATGAGTAATAACACAGTAACACACCATATAATAAATAATACCTAATTAGTATGTCCTATACCTATATATTATAAGACAAAAAAACATAAAATAAAAGGTATATAGTCAGCGGGTAGGTACATGTTATTAAGTTGTATTATATTGTTAAGTTGTATTGTAAAATAATAATTAAAAAAATGATTACATATGAAAAAAAAATCTATGTATAATAGATATACAATTAATGAAATATGGTAGTTGAATATAATTATTATTATTATTATTATATAAGAGAAAAGATCGAACATTTGTAAAAATTACGTAAAAAAATCGAAAAAAAAAATGCAAAAAAAGTCGGGAACTCGGGCGGCTGAGTAAACCTTACGGCGTAATAAGTATCGCCACCCAGAAAGCATAGGACGGGTTCGAACTCGGACCTACCTAGCAACCTACCTAACGCCTTACCTACCGAGACACAGTTTGTGATGTAAACATGATCAAAACATCAACAGTTAAGCTGTGCGTCTACGGAGCGACGAAAACCGATATATTCGATGTACATCGATGTAATCGTATATAATTCACTTGTAACACGCACATCTCCCATATATATAATTAACGGGGCGTGTGAAAAGCGTTTTCCGATAATAATTATTATATAGGCAAATACAAATGCATATACATTGTAACGGTTGGAATGTAGACCTTTTTCCTATTACAAATATTTATAATAACAGATAACACGTAGTTTATATGGTAATCATTTTCATCTTTATTTTGGTATAAACATATAAATAGTTAATATAATAATTTA
>NW_021778226.1:0-877 GCF_005508785.2 Acyrthosiphon pisum | reverse complement strand
GCGTAATACTTAATATATGTACATAAAAAATAAAAAAATTAATAAATAAAAATTTTAAACTTACTCTTAAGTCTTGTCTTCTTTGTTATAACTTTCCCATTCGTCATACATGTTTGAAGCAATTTTGGCCCAGGCTTTTGCTTTAACATAGGGGTCCGCCATATACTCTTTGAAATTCATTTTCCAAAGGCACTCTTCTTTTTCGACTTCCAAAATAAAATTTCAGTGTCAAAATAACTTATTTTGTATAAATTGTTAATATTTTGCACTGAAAACGCGCGTTACTACCGCTGTAATGTGGTGCATGTGATTGAAAACCATGGGTTTTTATTTTGAGCGGTCGAAAATAGTTCTAACGGCGCTGCCGTCAAACCGCGATACGCAACGGAGTTGTGCGGTGGTTAGCGGTAGAATGCGGTGTAAACGCCCAAGTGTGTCACGTTCCATAAATACACATGTGATGATATTTACGAACGAAACCGCGCGGTGCAACCGCGATAGTGTGACGTGACCCTTAATGTAATGTGGGTGCGTGTGTGTGTGCGTCGACCGGTGGAGGACCGGCTCCTGGAAATTAGAGATTATTCGATCGTTGTCGCAATCGCGGTGGCGTGTGATCTATTAGTAACATAAGGTATAGTTGTATAGTAAATGTATTGATGATAAAATTAACTCATTATAAAAGTAGACGGAAAAAAAAAAGGAAAAAAATAAAAAATGTAATAATGTGTGAATAATATGACATAAATACATAATTATATAGTAAAATACAATAATTTGGTTTTTATTTTTATGATTTTTTTTTTTTCTTTTTGGTTTTTTTATTTTTTTTGGTTTTTTTCCTTGGTTTTTTTCCGTCTACCTTTATAATGAGTTA
>NW_021778225.1:0-824 GCF_005508785.2 Acyrthosiphon pisum | reverse complement strand
TTCTGAATGTGCTCGCTGACAACTTTGACCCATATATTTTGCTTATTTATTTATTTATTTATTATGAATAAACGGGCGTGAGCGCAGGTTAAAATGAATAATACAACAAAGTATAAAATATAAAATTAAAAATATAAAATATAAATTACTAAATAATGAATACAAAAGTAAAACTATTAAAGGAACAACGGATCCTCATTGGCTAATTTCATTAATCTCGTAATAGGTTCATTTTTTAAATAGTTTCTAGTGCAGAGAGGTATTAGGAAAGGATGATTATTGCGGGTGGACCTAACAGGAACTCTAAAGTTAATGAGAGAAAGAAGGGATGGGGAATCGACCAAGCCTGTTAGGAGTTTATTAAGGAAAGAAAGATTATTGAAGCGACGACGGTCAGCTAGGGAGGATAAGTTAAGCAAACTGATAAGAGGAGTGTAATCATGAGGGGCGCAGTTTACGTTAAGAGAATGTTTCATGTAACATAAAAATTTTCGCTGAACCCGTTCTAGTTGAAGACAAGCATCAGTTGTTTGGGGATCCCACACAACTGAGCCGTATTCTACGATTGGACGTACAAGTGCACAATATATTGCTTTGAGGGAAGCGGAGAGCTTAAAGTCACTAGATATTCTTTTGACGAATCCTAATACCTTTAGGGCTTTGCATGTAACTCTGTCTATGTGAGCTCTAGGACAAAGAGAGGGAGTAAAAGTAAAACCGAGATCACAGATGCTAGAGTCAGCTGGAATCAAATTAGAGCCATTTAATGAGTAGTGATGAGTAATAGGAGTGCGACTTCTTGTGAATGTCATCGACCGGCACTT
>NW_021778224.1:0-747 GCF_005508785.2 Acyrthosiphon pisum | reverse complement strand
AATATTTGAAATTATCCACTCTTCCAAATTTGCAGTCATCAATATCCAAATGTCATACTCTGCTGTTATTTCTAGTTATGACCATGTATTTTATCTTATCCTCGTTTATTGTTCACCCTATTTTTTTTCCATTTTCCAGTAGATTTCTTGTAGTATTCTTTAGATTTGTTTCATCTTCTGCCATTATGACTATATCGTCTGCGTGCGACCACTACTAATTGTTTATCAACTCCGATCTTAACTCTATTTGCTGTGACCAATGTATCTCTGATGATTGACTCCAGTGCTATATTGAACAACGCAAGGGATAAGGCATCCCCTTGCCTTAGCTCAGTCACTACATCAGTCTTCAGAAATTGTGTTGCCAAACTTCACTTTGCACTTTGATCCCTGAATACATTCCCGGATTAATCTCATAAGCATTTCAGGTATACTCAAATCTCTCATTAGATTCCATAGTTTGTTTCTATTATTTGAATCTTAAGGGGATTCGATACCGTGGTTTTCTGTTTTTGTCTAACACATGCGCGCATTGTATTTTAGACGTGTTTTTTGCCAAACATACCAATTTATCTAATGAAGCGATAAGAATTCTGAAAACAAATTTGAATTTGTCGTCAAGTCTACTTGAAATCGATTTTCCCACATTTTTGATTTTTTGATTTTAACTTCTCCAAAAATTGAAGTAGCAGAATTTTTAAGTACTCTTTTTGAATATGACATTTTTAAGAATTTGGGGGATAAAAT
>NW_021778223.1:0-790 GCF_005508785.2 Acyrthosiphon pisum | reverse complement strand
GGGGGGTCAAAAGTAAAATTTTTACATAGTTTTCAAAAGCGCCGTGAAAACAAAAGAAAAATAAGGAAAAACGGGAATTTTTACGCAAAATCTGTTTTCGAGAAAATCGATTTTGGTTTTTGGTGTAACTTTAAAAAAAATTACCGTAGATATATGAAATTTTGACTGAATGTTTATCTTAGCATTTTCTATACACCATAACATTTTCAAAATATTTTGATTTGTTTTGAGCTCTTTACGGACATTTTCATTTTCCATTTTTTTTTAGTTTTTTTTCTAAAAATATCAATAAAATTTTATTTGTTGGATAAAAAAGCTTGAAAATTTAATAGAAGGCTCCTAGTATATTGTTTCAACGGCAAATGAAAAATATTAAAAATCGTTAGTAACAGTTTTTTTTTATAAGCATTTAAAGTTCAAAAAATTACAAAATATGGAAAAATCACGAAAATTTGCAAATTATTTCGAGTTAGAAATTCATAAAAATTTTTCTTTTTAAATCTAAGATATGAAAATGTAATACAAGATTCCTTATAAGATTTTCTACCTTTATCAAACAAAAAATATCTATAAGAAATTCAAATTAAATTTTTATGATCGTTTGAAATTCAAATTTTTACAACATTGGATATTCACTCGATTTCTCATCTAGCGATTTCCTTATTTTGTTGTAATTCAAAAACGAATAACTGTAGATACATGAAAATTTTACTGAATGTTTATTCTAGCATTTCCTATACACCATACAATTTTGAAAATATTTTGACTCTTTTTGAGCTTTTACGGACAT
>NW_021778222.1:4109-5070 GCF_005508785.2 Acyrthosiphon pisum | reverse complement strand
TGTAATTTATGATATAATTTTGCGTTTTCGGTGATAGTAATAAAAGTTGTCCACGATTCGACGCAGTCGGATAGCATACCTGATGACGTGACCCGGCCGTCGTACATTGTCCGCCATCCGACGGAGTCGGATTGCCTACCCAGATAACTTAGGTGGTTGACTTGCTAGACACCCAAAATAATTTGCATGGGCGTCCGAAATTATTTGAATTTATTTTTATGTAATTTATTCCTTATTTTTGCGTTTTCGATTACAGTAATGAACGTTGTCCGCCATTCGACGTAGTCGGACTGCATACCTGATTACGTGACTAGGCCGTCGAACCGGCATAACTTTAATGAGATGACTGACCTGCTAGACACCCAAAAAAAGACGGCGGCTTTATGATTTGCATAGACGCCCGAAATTATTTGAAATCTTTTTCACGTAAACTTTTCTTAGTTTGCGTTTTCGATGACAGTAATGAACGTTGTCCGCGATTCGACGCAGTCGGATTGCATACCTGATGTCTTGACCCGGCCGTCGCACATCGTCCGCTATCCGACAAAGTCGGATTGCCTACCTGGACAACTGAGGTGACTGACCTGCTAGACACCAAATAAATAGCAGTGGCTAATGATTTTTTTACGGGATTTTGAATTTCCGGCGGCGTTTTCGAAAATACTCCTTCAAAGACTTTGTCCACTACGCCACGACCCTGCCTGCTCGAACTACCGCGTCAAACCGCAGTGGTCCTAACCTTATCACTGTTCCTTATCACCAGACCTCCACATCGCCCATACACCTTGCTTGAGACCGACGACCGGACCACGAAACCACTGCGGCTTCCGACATCGACAACACTCGGGGCAAACACCGGGGGGGTTTGGGGGTCTCCCACAACGACGCTCGGAGAGCTATATAAAATGACAAGGAAATCAGCTGTCTGCAAGCCATCCGTGGAACGGAAAACGACGGCTAA
>NW_021778222.1:0-1708 GCF_005508785.2 Acyrthosiphon pisum | reverse complement strand
GGTGGTTATATATATTTGTGTTTAAAATACTTATTTTATAACTTAGACATTAATTATTACATATTTATATACCCATCCCATTAATCTATTGGTCTTACTAGAATTTTTTTTATATATATATATAATAAAATTTTTTATTTTTTTTTTTTTTAAAGTTTAACTATAGTATAATCGTTTTATTCTATATTCGGGTTCACATAATTGATATAACTGTATTGGTATCTCCAAGTGTTTACCGTATAACAAAGAATATGGTTGATAACCCGTTGATGTGTGCTCCGTGGTATTATAAACGAAAAATGCGTAGGGTAGGTACTCATCCCAATTGTTTAATTTTTTATCAACGTAATGCCTAAGATAGTCTGATAATGTTCTATGTGCTCTCTCCAAAGCTCCGTTAGCTTCCGGGTGATAAGAACTTGTGTTTATCTTATTTATTTGCAATAATTTGCATACCTCGGTAAATATTTTACTTAAAAAATCGGTTCCCTGATCAGTTAATATGGTTCGCGGTATGCCGTGTGTGCATACAAAATGTGTTACGAATGCTTCAGCGATAGTATTAGCTTGGTGATTTGGGAGGGGGATACCCATTGTATATTTTGTTAAGTCACATTGTAGTGTTAATATATATGTGTTCCCTGCTAATGTAGTGACCAGTGGCCCAACGATGTCTAAGCTTATTTTTTCAAAAGGTTCAGAACTAGTTGTCGTGATTACCATGGGTTGTTTTATTTTTTTATTCGTGACTTTTTTCTTTTGACATGATGCGCAATTTTTTATATATTCGATTACATCTTCTTTTAAACCTCGCCAATTAAATTGTGTTTTTATTTTTTTTATTGTTTTATGTATTCCGGCGTGTCCGCCGGTTACGGAGTCGTGACATTGGTTGAATATAATTAATTTTTCCTCGTCACTGAATTCTAACTTTGAACAAATAATTATGTCTATTCTTGTGTTTCGAAAAACATATCGAATCATAGCACGTACTTGTGCCCATTCTAGTCGGTCGTTAAAACCCAATTTATTCATAGCTAATTTATTTAATGATTGTTCCTCACATAATATTTTTAGATTCAATAGAGACAGATAAATATTTTCATACGTCGCATTTTGTTTGTTTCTACTTTTGGTAGTTAAGAATATTATAAGTAGGTAGTATAAGTGTGTTCTATCCAAGTTTTTTTCAGTTACAGGGAGATTTAAAATCGTTTGTCCACGACTTTTGCCCTTGAGCAATCAGTTTTGTGGGGTCTTTCTATCCAAGTTTTTATTAGTTACAGGGGAATATAAAAACGTTCATCCACAACTTTTCCGCTTGCGGTGTCAGTGACGACCCCGGGAAAATTTTTACTAAAAAAAAAGAAGATACAATTTATTTATTAAATATTTTTTTATTTTAAAAAGTGATACATATTATACATACTAAATTTTTATTTTAAAATATCTGATGATGATATCCATGAATTTTGACAGGAATCAAAACCTAACCATTTAACAAACATTTTATCCCAGACTTTTTTTATAATACGTTCAACGAGAAATGTGTCTGGAAAATCAGTTAATTTAATTTCCTGTTCATAAAAACCACCTAAGATTATATTGTTTGATTCATCCTTTAGCTGATAAGTTACTGGATTTGTTTGTAAAACTTTTGAAACTGTAAATATTTCCGTTGTCCAATTTGGTGTATATCCTTTACTAA
>NW_021778221.1:0-1378 GCF_005508785.2 Acyrthosiphon pisum | reverse complement strand
AAAAATAATTGTGTCTATGTATAATTAATAGTTTTCAACTGCTATTGTAATAATATATCAGGCGCCTTGTATTAATTTTTTACACTTTTTGACCCAAAAGATAAAACTTTATTGATATTTATAGAAAAAAAAAAACTAAAAAAATTGAAAACTTACAATGTCCGTAAACAGCTCGAAAAGAGTCAAATTATTTTCAAAATGTTGTCGTATATAGAAAATGCTAATATAAACATTCAGTGAAATTTTCAAGTTTCTACAGTCTCTCGTTTTTTAATTACAACAAAATAAGAAAATCGTTACGTAAGAAATCAAGTGAATATCAAATGTTGTAAAAATATGAATTTCAAACGGTAATAAAAATCTAATTTAAGTTTCTTACAGAAATTTTTTTTTGATAAAGATAGATTATCCTATAAGAAATCTTGTATTACATTTTAAAATCTTATTTATAAAAAGGAAAATTTTTACGAATTATTAACTCAAAATAATTTGCTAATTTTCGTGATTTTTACATATTGTGTCAATTTTTGAACTTAAAATGCTAATAAAAAAAAACTGTGACTAAGGATTTTTAATATTTTTCAAATCTCATTGTAAAAATATAGTAGGAGCCCTATATTAAATTTTCAAGTATTTTTACTCAACAAATAAAATTGTATTGACATTCATAGAAAAAAAAACTAATTAAATTGGAAACTGAAATTGTCCGTAAACAGCTCAAAACAAATCAAAATATTTTGAAAATTTTATCATGTATAGAAAATGGATATATAAACAACCAGTGAAAATTTCATGTATCTACAATCATTCGTTTCAAAGTTATACCAAAAACCAAAATCAATTTTCTCGAAAACAGATTTTGCGTAAAAATTCCCGTTTTTCCTTAATTTTTCTTTTGTTTTTCACGGCGCTTTTCAAAACTATTTTTTTGACCCCCCAAAGTACCAACTAGATTCACTTTCCTATCAGAAAAGGTACTGTTGAAGAAAATCCAAGCACTTTTACTGTCCTATAAGGTGACGACAGACACAACAATAAAAAAAAAATAAAAAAAAAAACACATCGTTGTAAAATCAATACATTCATCGTTCCACTCAGAATCTAAAATGTAGCTGCATGTTTTGACAATTTTGACTGCATATTTCGATAATTTTTAGTGCAACAAGTCAAGATCCGAACCCTAAATTTATTTATACACGAAAACTGTAAAACTTGGTTTTAATCTATACTTAAAACATCGCCCATGTCATAATCCTGGCTACGCCAGTGCACACGTACGACAAGGCGCATTTTCTTTCACCAGTTTCAATAGTATGCTCTTAGTTGATATCACACCCGCATGTGATGTCTCCTGTATTACAAATGTACAACATAGAAA
>NW_021778220.1:0-566 GCF_005508785.2 Acyrthosiphon pisum | reverse complement strand
CACGGACCTCTGTAACATAAACTATTCCAGCACCCCCTAAATTCACACCCAATGTGCGCCTATGATTATAATAGTGCAGTGCAAGACGAAAAAACGTCACTCTGTACACAAAGGGTAGGTACCTATATACAATATTATTATTATTATTATTGTGTGGTGCTGAATGTACTGTAACAATCGGCATGTAATCTAGAGGAGGAAAAAAACTTAATATTGCACGACCTATTACTTTATAAACTGCTTGACAATTAGTATATTATAATATATGATAATTTGTATAATAAATGAACGTACTCAATACTAAATTCACTCGTTGTACATGTGCTTTATACGATATATCTTTGTTGAAGTATTTCAATTCGGTGCGAAATTAATTAGTATCATTATATATGTTATATATATATATATATATATATAATATATAATATATTATATGGTATTGTTTACTACGATTTATATTTCAGTATGTGTTTCAAAAGGTGGAACTATAGTTACAAGTTTAAAGCTAAGTTAATTTTCTTAATGACTTGATAACTTAACTCCATACCTGCCTATAGGTAAAAATC
>NW_021778219.1:0-1547 GCF_005508785.2 Acyrthosiphon pisum | reverse complement strand
TGTGTTGTCGTTGTGTTATCGTGTACATAATATGTAGTATGTTTTGCAATTTAATATTTAATATTTATATTTATTTAATTGCACATAAATTATAAAATATAAATTGAATTAACTAGTAATAAAAAAAAGTAATTAACAAGTTATAAATTTATAACATATAACTAGAAATCTATAACCTTCACTTAATTTTCAAGAGTTGAGACTAGTGTTTGTTTTAAAAAAAATTAAAATATAATAATGAATACTACAATTATTTTAACAATGTTTATAAATTAAATTTGAATAATGCTTAATGCTAAATTATTCATGAAGTTTAAACGTTATGAATATTTAGTGTTAATAACGTTTAAACGTTAAACGCTATATTTTCATAACGTTTAAACATAACGTTAAACGGTAAATTTTATAAACGTTTAAATTCATTATAACGTTAAACGCAAAATCGATCAAAACGTTTGGTATCCCTATAACGGTAAACGCTAAAACAATTATAACGTTTAATATTTATATAACGGTAAACGCTAAATCAATTATAACGTTTAATATCCATATAACGGTAAACGATATTATTTTTTTTGATTTAAGCCTTGGTCGGCACGCCGTTTGTCGATCAACGTTTGATATAGACTGTTCCAACTAACACTATAGATAACAGTCATAACTTATTGTTCATCTATGTAGCACGTAGCTAATAGCTTGGAACACATCTTATCATATTATATGATGAAAAAAAAATATTTATTAATACTCTCATGTATAGTAACATTTATCACACTACTATTATTTTTATTAATATGTTGCTGCTAATATTAAAAAATTTGGAAAGTCATTTCACTAATCGGTACTGAAAAACAGGTTTATGGTTTAAGTATTGCAATTAGTTTAATGACCGTTGCCAAGCTATTTGAACAGCACCTACATATATATACATATTATAATCATTGATTATAAATACTTATTATATATTATTTATATATATAAATATAAACGTATTTATCAATGATATAATATACTAATTGTCACAGATAACACTTAGCTACTTTATATTCTCAACAACAATATTATTAATTATTTTATGTAACAACAATACGATTATTTATCAGTCAGTATTAACAACAGTGTACGCTATATTTTCAATTGATTACAACACTTGCCCGACAATGTCATTACAATGTGGGATTTTATAAAACTACTAAATTTAAACACCAGTGGACTACAGTTATAATGATTAATTATCTTTTAGCACATTTTGTGAAGTAAACTCTATTCTGATGAATAAAATCAAGATAAGGTTTTCAACACTTACATTTCAAACCAGCAACACACATCACTTACCTATTTTATTATTACTAATAATATATTACTGTTGTTGACCAACTACTAAAATATTTAATGACACACCTCACACACAATTGTCAATTGACAAACGTTACAGTTACAGTTTATAAAACAATTGGGACAAGGAAATAATAATAACAATAAAAGTTACATGAAATGGTGCTTTATTCATTCTGAAAATATTTAAAAAATACATTGTTAAATAATTA
>NW_021778218.1:0-1320 GCF_005508785.2 Acyrthosiphon pisum | reverse complement strand
TTGGAGTTTTTAATAGTGTTCGAGAATCAATAGGCATATCAGAAAATTCAGGAAATTGTTTAAGACTTTTCAACAAATCGCTTAATGCTGAATGAGTAATACTATGTTTAATTGCCCATAAGGCTAATATTAGTTTTAAGTCAAGGTTTTCTGAAGAATTTGTTAAGAATGATGATTCTGAAGAATTATTCGAGTCCGATTCATGATCTTCACTTATATTTTCAAATATAACAGTATTATTGTTGACAGTGTTTTCAAGAGGACTGGCCGTATCTGTACATAAATTATCCAAGGACCAAATATCTAAATTAACTTCATGAGAGATGTCATTAAGACGAATAGACTTAGACTCATTTAAAATATTAGATTCTTCAGATTGAGTTTCAATATTATTAATGTTAGGCAAAATTCCAAATAAAGCTGAAGCTTTTTTTCTTTGTCGGTAACGAGTGGATTTACTAAACTTAATATGTGAATTATATTTAGGCATTATTTTAAAAATTTTACTCACATTCTAAAACTGAATAGAGATTGAAAAAATCCTGTAGCCTGTATAGGTATACTGTGAGAAGGTAGGCTCTGAAATAAAAATATATAGACAATATATCAATATAAATAAATAATAATACAACAATTACCTAAATTTATAATATAGTTTATGCTATGTAGTACCTACTATACAATATAAAAACCTTGATAAAAACTCATATAGACAAATAATTTATAACAAGTTAAGTTGTACACATCAATCAACATTTCAGTTTTTATACCTAATACCTACCCAAGCTAACAACTATGTATTTTATTATGTTTATAATAGACATTTAAAAAAAATAATATGTACCTGTATAATTTAAGGTTATCATTTATTATTATGTATTTATAGGCACATAGGTACTTATACTTAATAAATAAAAATGTAAGTTTTAATTTGTTAAATATGTTCTAGGTACATTTTTAAATTTTCTTAATATTTGTTAAGCATAATTTACTCAATTTGAAAAAAAAATGATCTTGCAAGATATGTGAATCATAAAACAATAATGGATTTAGGTTTCACAGAAACCATTGGTTACTATATATGGCCCAATTTATATTCTTTATCAAAACATTTATTGAGGATTCACCTTTTAATATTCTTAAGAAAGTCTGTAAAAAAATCCAAAGAGACCACGGAGAACCCCATAAGCATACTTGAATATTGGCTACTTTTAATTGTAATTAAGACCTATTAAAAATATTAAAATAATAATATTATGTTAGGTAGGTACTTACCTTTTACCAAACGTCCAAACAAAAGTGTGAGAATGCGAGACACCA
>NW_021778217.1:0-958 GCF_005508785.2 Acyrthosiphon pisum | reverse complement strand
CCCCCCCCCTGATTCCATCTAAGCCCCCCCCCCAATATTTACTCTTGTATTAAAATTTAATGTACCTATTAATAATCAAATGTTGTTTTCGATTACTAACTATGACTGTAAAAGTGTAGAATATGGTCAATATAATTTTTTTTTTTACATTTTAATTATAGATTAATTGATTTATGAAACATTGGGAACATAAATATCGCGCGATATTTCGAAAACAGTCATGTGCATCATGACTTTATCGCACGGTTAACATGTCGCGCGTTAAAATGTGTTCCTAGCCTAAGACTTATAAATATACGAGTATATTTATGTATATTTATGTACTAATGGGTACTTCAATAATTAAAAATTATTGGAAAATGCATTGTTTTTATCCTATACTTGATACTATTATTGTCAATATGGAAAAACGGTTTTCACCAGAAAGTATGAAAATAGCCCAATCTGTAGACAACTTTTTAAAATTGAACTTTAATGAAAGTTTACAATTCATTAATCATTATAAGGTAATATAAGAATTATTAGAAGTATTTATTTTTATAAACACTAAATCTAATATTAATTTATAATGTATTTATATTAATAAATTGTGCTAAACAATGTTATTGAATGTTCGAATCTACTTTTTATTTACCGTATACTTTTGAAAATTAATTTGTAAATAATAACTTTTAGGATTTATTCGGTGTTTCCAAAGATTCTTTAAGATCAGAAATGATGGTTATCAAAAATGTCTTGAAAGTTAATGTTGATTATAATAAATAAAGCTGTCAAAATTAAATCAAATATAATTAATATAATAGTAGAAAATATAATATATAATAATTTATATATATATTATGTATATTATAATTAATTGTTGAATCTAATTTATGATCAATATCATTATTATTATTAACATTAACTTAAGTTTTGTTTGACTTCATAAATTCGACCACCAAATCAAGGTGAGAAAAAA
>NW_021778216.1:0-1389 GCF_005508785.2 Acyrthosiphon pisum | reverse complement strand
AAAAACAAATACGGCATACTCAAAAATTAACCAGCAGAAATAGTGGACTATAACAACTGCATGAGTGGCATTGACCGCAGTGATCAAATGGTCAGCTATTACTCATCTTCAAGAAAATCGGCTAGATGGTATAAGAAAGTATTGTACCATATGTTAGACATTACTACATGGAATTCATATTTTATTTACAAAAAACATTTTAACACAAATTTAAGCTTTAAGCAATTTCGTGATCTGCTAATTAAAAATTTAATAGGACTTCCAGTGCAAACTACAGCAACAGATCTGTTTAAAATTAAAAAAACGACAATTCAAGCACCTGAAAACAATCACTATGCAGAAAAAATTCCAGTACCAAAAAATTATAAAAGACAAACATACTTTAAAAATTGCATTCAGTGTTACAAAACTAAAATACGAAAACAAACATCATTTCAATGTAAAGTCTGTGGTAAACCTCTTTGTCCCGGGAAATGTTTTGAAGAATGGCACAATCATAATCAATGAGAAATAAATATTTGTTTAAATTCAATTATGATATTATTATTTATTCTTTTAATTTAAATTTAACAATATTATGTTTTAAATTAATGTGTATCATGAATCAAGTTGAAATCATGCAATATTTTTTTTTTCTTTTTATACTTTTTAAGTTTGATATTGATTTTTAAAATAAAACTCAAGTTCAATTATTATAATATGGTTTTGAATTTATTTTATACTGTTACTGTTATAACAGTAATGACCAATTACTATAAAAAAAATATGCAGCAGGTCAATACTGCTATAACAGTACTAAAATATTACTGCTATAGCAGTAATAAAAAAGTGCATTTCTGAGGTAGATACATAAATTATATCAAAAAGTGAGGTGTCCGTGAACGTGTTAATAGATATTCAAATGATGCAAAACAACTTAGAGATACATTGAAATCATATTTTAACAGTCCAATTGGAAAAATTTCATTTCAAGAAATTTGTTGTTATGGAAAAAAAAGTAATTAAATAATAAGTTTAGTCATGGTCTATGATATATTTTACACTGTAAAATATATTATATAAATAATAATAATAATGTAATATAATAATAATAATTATAATATATACTATTTTTTTTACACTGTAAAATTCATACATAAGATTTAAATTTGTTGGAGAAAATGATAACAATATATCTCTGATAAATAAATTAGTAAATAATGTCTTAACAGTATTACTAGTATATTATGTTACATTATGTTATATTAGGTATATACTACTATAATACTACTTTAATATGTACTATCTATTATTAATTTGTATTCCCTTCCTGATTTTTTAAGCATGCTCACCCCATTTTTATGCTTAAATTATGCATATTATTCAAATTTTAATTTTTGGAATTTTTAA
>NW_021778215.1:0-1571 GCF_005508785.2 Acyrthosiphon pisum | reverse complement strand
TATGTAGTTTATTAAAATGTTCTTCAGTAAAATTTACTAAGTCCAAATAATTAAATTATTACACAAAGTGTCGTGAAGGTGCTCGAAGTGCAGTGGAGAAGACACGTCTGAATACAGGCCGTCTCCGGTCTGCTTTTATAAGGGCCCAGGCTCTCCTACCTACCCCCTGGTCCATTGACTTATCCATAATGCGTCGTTGTCTTTATCGATGTCCTGTGCACTGCGTGTGAACCTAATCATAATGATGATTCCACGAAGCGTCTATTATCTGTTGCACTCCCATCCTGTTTTCTGGTTTTTGAATATATGCACATATATCTACTTTGTGAAGAGTAAGCCCCCATTTCCTGTCATTATATATATATGGCTTGTGGTTATTTTAATGTTATGTTATAATATAATATAATTTTATTATAATATTATTCTCGATTAATCTTACTGTTCAGTGATTCATATTTTTATAGTTTAGTTATTATATATAAAATATTGTATGGGTATTTACTACTTACGCTTTTTATCGCCACTCCTTACTACCTATGTTATTATGATATTTATACTTGCATTGTTAGAAGGAAACGGTTTTTTATCGCCACTCCTTACTACCTATGTTATTATGATATTTGTAGTTTATATACTCTTATCTTGATTACCTACGCTATTGTAATATTATATTCCTTATACTGGTATTATTTAAAAGGAACAGATACTATCCGTTACAGACCAAATGAAAGGTTTAAAAAAAAGGTCTCCACCTAATTGTAATGTTTATGTTCACAGTTGTACCTAATTGAAAAACAAACAATTAAGAGGACATAATTCAATATGGTACCTACCATGAAGAACGACTACTGATGATTGCGCAATCAATTCTAAGTGAGCAAATACATTATAATTTAGTGTAGCATTACAAAATGTAATTTTAACATACATTTTGACCCCTACCGCTCTTTCTCTTAATTAAATCTTACCTTTCAAACCGCCACTTCCAAATACGTCTCGGCTCATCAACTTCAAATATAGCCCCAATTTTCGCCGGTATACCTCAAGGAGCAATACTCTCCCCCTTACTCTTTAACATATATGCCTCTGATCAGCCAACACCTCTGTTGCCGACTATGCAGATGATAAAGTAATTTTTTTAATTCATAACGATCCAATTATAGCCTCTACTAATTTACAGTCTCATTTAAATCTACAATCTGAATGGTATGAAAAATGGCGTGTAAAAGTAAATTACAGTAAGTCGGTTCATACAACTTTTACCCTTAGACACGGTCAATGCCCAAATGTTTCAATTAATACCATACCTATCCTACCACTCAATGCTGTTAAATATTTAGGATTAATCCTTGACCAAAAATTAACGTGGAACAAACATATAAGAGCTAAAAGATTGATCCTTAACGCTCGATCTAGATTGCTAAAAACAATATTATCAGAAAATATTTACTAGCTTAAAAACAAAATTACTTGTATATAAAACTCTCCTAAAGCCATTATGGACATACGGGTTACAACTCTGGGGATCGGCCAAAAAATCAAATACAAACAAAATTCAAGTCTTTCAGAAC
>NW_021778214.1:0-2106 GCF_005508785.2 Acyrthosiphon pisum | reverse complement strand
GAGTAAAATATACAATTTTAGGTTTACAATATTTGGTTATAATTTACAGTAGGTTTAATATTTTTAGATTTTGAAAAATTCTGTTGTGTTGGCTTCATTTTCGGGGTATTGGACCTAGGCTTGTTTCGATGTCGTGGCTTATGTTTAGTTATTTTCTTTGTATTTGGTATATTCTGCATTCTTCAAAAATGCGTTTAATTGTGAGTGTGGTGCCACATGTTAGGCATATTGGTGGATCATTTTTTGCCATTAAATATCCGTGAGTCAATTTTGAGTGTCCAATTCTAGCTCGATTCAGTTTTTTTACTAACTTTTGGTTTCTTTTCCATCTTATTACTGTTTTTTTAATTTGGTTTAATTTGTTTGTTTGGTTCATCCATATGTTTTGCCAAAGGGAAATTGTTTTTTGTTTAATCTGTTTTCTTACGTCAGTGTAGTGAGAGATGTTTATGTATTGTTTGAGCGGATAGCAAGCTTGGCTTGTTTATCAGCCCTTTCGTTGCCATCTATTCCTGTGTGTCCAGGTATCCATATAAGAATTATAATATTGTTTCTTTTTTTTGCTTCCTCTAGTCTGTTTTGGATTTGTATTGTTATGTCACTGGGATTAAATTTGTTTTTACACTAATGAGGGAGCTTAACGAGTCACTTAGAATAATGTATTTTTGATTTTTGTTTTTGTTAATGAACCTAATGGCCAACAGTATGGCTATCGCTTCGGCTGTATATATGGAACATGTTGGAGGTAACTTGAACGATGTTAGTAGATTTTCTTTTACTAATGATATTCCTACCCCTTCATCATTTTTGGAGGCATCAGTAAATATTTTATGGATATCATTTAGATGTTCACTGGTACTTTTTAGAAGATTTTTGTATATGATTGGTGGTGTGTTTTCCTTGGGCAGAGAGTTTAGGTCTGTGTTTATGTGGTATGTGCTTGTCCATGGTGAGCTAATTATTTTTTCTTTTTTAAGTGTTTGTGGTATTTTGAGATTTTCTTGATTATTATGAAGTTCTAGTGTTATTTTGTTTTCTGATGCTGGGTTATTTGTTAATCTGGATAATCTTGCTGCGTATAATAGTGCCAATTCAGTTCTTTTTAGATCATTTTTTGTTTTACAAAAAAAGAATCATTGATATTTTTTCAAACTGTGTTCTCCGAGGTATTCTAAAGATATTTTTTTTATGAATGTAGTCACAACAAATAATGTAGAATGTAAGGAACATAGGGGACAATGTAATTGGATACATAATATTTTGAATATTTTGTACTTAATGTTTAAGTATGCCTACTATTAATACTGCCGACTAAATTCCTTGGTTTTTTTTATAGATTTATTTTACTATATAATAATTTTGGATGCTAATGACTAAGTAGTCGAAGCAGAAATTGTATACATTTAAAGACCAATAAAAAAAAAATTGGACTAATAGTCATTCTATTTTTATTTTTATTTCGATTTATTTCACGTTCTGCATGTATACATTTATGATAACAAATAAACATCAATAGGTAAGCTCACACATAAAAAAAAAATGTATTCAAACAAAATTAATAGAAACGAAAGTCAATAACTTTCGATGATAAAAAAATTATTCATTTAATGTTATTTATAGGTATCTAAAAAAAGTTGCATCCATATTTTTTACATAATATAATATACTTCATGGTTAAGGTCGTGCCTGACTGTCAACGTAAATCCATACTGTAAGATCACAAGCAGTTTTATCTGTAAATCTCGGGTTTAATAAAGACTAGGCAGGTATGTGTCACATATAACATGATTAACATTGTATAGAATTGTGGGTCTCGTATAGGTACGTATTACTTCTAAAATATTACGGTAGACTACACATATTAAACTTTTGCCGAGAAGGCTATTAGTTTAATAAAGTATAGGTATAATATATTTAGTCATACTGAAAAACTTACTTCGTAGACTAACAAAGTGGAAAATAAATATTTTATGATGTTGAGATATTATTTGTTGAATTAGAAATTACTTCTTAGTTTATTTAGCCTTTTAGGGTTTTTACAAAAATGCTAATGTTTATAAAAACAATAGTTTAATATATTTATAATAATGTTATTATTCTTTTTTC
>NW_021778213.1:0-762 GCF_005508785.2 Acyrthosiphon pisum | reverse complement strand
GTGTCAAACGACTTTTAGATAAAAATATGAAATTCATCAGTTAAGAGGTTCCATACTTCCATACTGGATAATAGATTTAAAAACTATTAAAAGGCAACTAATATTTGAAGCGTCTATTTCAAGTTTTTTTTATGATTATTAAAACATGCAGTAGGTAAAATGTTTTATTTAATTTTTAATATACTCAATATTCTATAGTGCCCAATTCTAAATGGGCATTGTATACAATGCCCGGACAATGTTAACTTATTCCAACTTTACCCTCGAAAAACGGGCATTGTGCACAGTGACCGGGCACTAATGCACTATGCACAATGCCCAATTTTTTAGTTTGCACGTAACATAATATATAAAGTGTGGGTGAGCGTTTGTAGTATAACTATTCGTTCTACGAAATGTAAAACTTGAAGTCACATTTTAGACTCTGAGTGGAACGATGAATGTATTGATTTTACAATGATGTGTGTGTTTTTTTTTATTTTTTTTTTATTTTTTTAATTTTTTTTTTGTGTCTGTGTACACGATAAGTAGTCGAAATAATGCTTCGATTTTCAACTTCAGTATCTTGTTCGATTGGAAAGTGAATCTAGTTGGTACTTTGAGGGGTCAAAAGCGCCAAGAAAAACCAAAGAAAAATTAAGGAAAAACGGGAATTATTACGCAAAATCGATTTTTCACAAAATTGAATTTGGTTTTTGGTGTAACTTTAAAAAAAATGACGTAGATAAATGAAATTTTGATTGAATGTTTATATTAGCATTT
>NW_021778212.1:0-1196 GCF_005508785.2 Acyrthosiphon pisum | reverse complement strand
TTCTTATTTTATGTAGGTACAATTATAATATTATATTAATAAAATTAAAATAATTTTTCACAGATGAATCTGTTACTTTTAAGATATGACATTATTCTGGCTAGAAAAATATCGAGTAACAAGATTAGTCAGTGCAGAATAAAGTCAAATCTACGAAGAGACTATATTCCAGCTGGAAGCTATATTTTATTTTAAGGAGAAATAAAGACATTTGAGCTAGTACCGTCTTTAATATTATATAAATAAAAGCCTGCAAATTTTGATGGTATAAGTCAAAAAACGTTTGTCACTATTCTTCCAGGGGTCACAATATAAATATAATTATAAAACAATTATTAATTTGACAGATATGCTATTCAACCACTTTTAAGTAGGTAATTATTAATTAATTATTATTTTCCATGCAGCGTATTGTTTAAAATGGTTTATATTTAATCTATAATCTGTAGAATGTATGATTATACCTTATATTGTCAAAGTATCTGTATTTAAAATCAAATACTTAATTACAATTTTTTTTTATTTTACTATTTTAGCTCATACAATATCTTCTAATTGCAATCAAATCACGGTGATAATAACAAATACTAAAAACAAATGTGGCCATCAGAAAATGTCCTTGGGTTATGACTTATAGGTCATTTGGTTTAACTCTCCCTTTTTTCGAATTTGAGGTTATGATTAGAATGCATAATTTTGAGGAAATACATTTTAAAGCTAAATATCGTTATAACCAAATCATTTATTTCGCTTAAATTCAACTTTATTTAATTTTAATCTACACTGTTAAAATAATGTTAGTTGATGTAAGCTAGACGTATTTGTCACAATAGGTTGTAAAAAATTTCATAAAAACTTTTTATTATTTTTAATACATATAAAACATGCATTGGTTCATCATTGAAAAGTAATACTGATTAGATAAGTATTGAACCCAGCCGTAGATAGCAGAAAATATCAGAGCACTTATTATTCAGTTTCTTGACAACCGTTGCGCGTGCACTGCAAGTTCGTATATGTACATATGGTTTCAGTCGTTGCCTATAAAATTTAAGCTGTTATAGGTAGGTACATTTATGTTCTGTAAAACTCATTAGGTAGCACTATATTTTGGGTATTAATAATATTCATTCGTCTCATTCACGCGTTTGTTGTCTTACATATAATATGGAAGTACAAAGTACCTGACATTGAAA
>NW_021778211.1:3270-4247 GCF_005508785.2 Acyrthosiphon pisum | reverse complement strand
TTTCATACCTCTAGGTCTAACCCGGGGAGGTGCTCGAACGGAGATTTTGAGGTTTTTCGGTAGACATTTTTGTTCTAAAGCTATTATAATAATAATTATTGGTTGCCATTGGTTAATCGTTATTTAAATTATCATTATTATTATTAATAATTATTAATGACGTATTGGTATTAGTATTTTATTTGTATATTGGTTAATCAAGCATGTACATATTGCCGCTTATCGGCGGTGTCTGCAATCCACCGTAGCCGGATTGTCTACCAGGGTGGCTGAATAACACTTACTGTTGCGAGTTATATCCAAAAGGATTTGAACAATCACAATTTTTTAAATAGACAATAGTTGTCAAAATATTATAATATTATATACTTTTAAACTAATATTTTATAGTCTATTGAGCTACATTAAACATACTAACTAACATACTAAGTCCTATTAATTCATATATATGCATATTACGATATGCTTACCTACTTTATATAATTACTATTCTATATACCGGCGCATTCGAATTGCGTCCTTAAATTATATTTTGTCCTAGTTGCGTCCGTAGTTTTATCACGACACATCCGAGTTACGTACGTGGTTTCTTCACGACACATCCGAGTAGCGTCCGCTGTTTTCTCGCAATATGTACGAATTGCGTCCACGGGTTAATAAACTCATATAGATAATCTCAATTATTGATATCTGTAAATACTACCTTACAATTTAGTGTTGGAAATTAATTTTGTTCATGTTAGCATCAGTCACACTTCCACATTCTAGGTTCGACAAATTATCGTATTTTTATATATTTTTATTTATACAATGGAAGATCTTGAAATAATTAAAATGGTTAGTGAAAAAAATAAATTATTATATTGTATTAATGAATACAAATTTTCTTTTCAAAAATTTTTAAATGATAATGCTCAGACGTGTCTTGTTCAAAACGCTTATACAAGTGTTATTTTAAAATGAACGAAAATGACGAA
>NW_021778211.1:0-1936 GCF_005508785.2 Acyrthosiphon pisum | reverse complement strand
TATTTCTCATAAATTATAAAAAGTACTTTTAATATAGCTAAGTTTTTTTATCGTAAATGCTTAAACAATATTTTCTCGCCAAAAAAATTATTTTTTAAAAAATTAACATTAATCCAGGATGCTACTTACCTAACGATAATTCTACTAAACTTTATATATTATTATTTTTCATGATCAATTATATTTTACAATATTACATGTGGTAATAATTATCACTTTGATAGTATACTATGTATATTAGATAACGTTACAAAATTATTTTAAATAAAATCTCATTAGTCATACTTTTCACAAAGTATATAAGGATATTTTAAATAAAAAAAAAAAGGCGGGTAAGTCGTGGATGTCGCTCTGCTGTACAGTAGGTTACAAGTGGGTTACTGTAATGGATGGAATTAAATTTGAATCCAATGATATTATATCATTGTATACGAAAAACGATTCTGAACGGAGATGATTTGTCAGTCTAGGATATATTATTTTTAAAGAAAAACTTATGGAGAACCTTGTACCAAATTTTAAAAACTTAGTTATAAAAGAAAAAATTTTTACGATTTTTCAACCACTAAATTACTTGCAAATTTTCGCAATTTTGACATATTTCGTATAAATTTGAACTTTAAATGCTTATAAATAAAAATTGTGACAATGTATTCCTTTTATTTTGCAACTGCTATTGTAAAAATATGTTAGGAGCCTTGTATTAAATTTCCAAATCTTAGAATTAAAAAGAAAAACTTTTATGAATTTCTGTCTAAGATAATTTGAACATTGCCGTAATTTTTACGTATTTAGTCAAAATTTGAACTTTAAATGCTTATAAAAAAAAAATCGTGACTATATATTTCTTTTATTTTTCAATTGCTATTGTAAAAATATATTATGAGCCTTGTATTAAATTTTGAAATCTTAGATATAAAAGGAAAATTTTTTATGAATTTCTAGCATAAAATAATTTACGAATTTTCGTGATTTTTACATAATATGTGTCAAAATTTGAACTTTAAATGCTTATAAATAAAAATTGTGACAATGTATTCCTTTTATTTTGCAACTGCTATTGTAAAAATATGTTAGGAGCCTTGTATTAAATTTCCAAATCTTAGAATTAAAAAGAAAAACTTTTATGAATTTCTGTTTAAGATTATTTGAACATTGCCGTAATTTTTACGTATTTAGTCAAAATTTGAACTTTAAATGCTTATAAAAAAAAATTGTGCCTATGTATTTTTATAATTTTTGAATGGGAGTTAGAACAACATATGTGGACCCTTCTATTAAATTTTCAAGTATTTTGTCCCAGCTAATTTTTTTTTATCAACATTTATAAAAAAAAAATCAAAAAAAATCGATTATTTCAATTGCCTATAAATAGATTAAAAATTAGTGAAATATTTTGAAAATAAAACTATATAAAGAAAATGTCAATTTAAACAACTGGTAAAATTTTCAAGTGTCTACGACTCATACTTTTTGAATAATAACAAATATCAAAAATCGTTTGAGGCTAAACCGTTATTTAATGCGGTTTTGTAAAAATTTAAATTTCAAACACTCCTAAAAATTTTTTGTCTTAGTCCGGTTGAGTTTTTTTTACAGATATTTAAAGAAAAACTTATGGAGAACCTTGTACCAAATTTTAAAAGCTTAGTTATAAAAGAAAAAAATTTTACGATTTTTCAACCACAAAATTACTTGCAAATTTTCGCAATTTTGACATATTTCGTATAAATTTAAACTTTATGCACTTATAAAAAAAAATTGTGACTAACGATTTTGGATTTTTTTTTATCACTGTGAGAACAACTTATAAGAAACCTTGTATTAAATTTTCAAAGTTTTCTATCCAACCAAAAATTTTTTATCGTTATTTTAAAAAAAAATAGTTAGAAAAATTGAAAATTTCATTTGTCTATAAATAGCTCAAAAAAAGTCG
>NW_021778210.1:0-3848 GCF_005508785.2 Acyrthosiphon pisum | reverse complement strand
CCCCCCGAGGACGTCTACAAAAAGCCGATTTTTTATAACATAATTTAATTTTTTTTTTTAATTGATCATGGAACCCGGCAACTATGACCATTATCTGTTTGTTTTTGTTTGTAGGGGAGGACTTGTAGGGTAATAAACACGTCTGTTTTTGGTTTGGCAGATTTTTTAATGGGCACCTGTAGGTTTCTGCATGCCCGGGTGGGGGATGGCGGCACTTCTCTCCGGACACCCTGACTTGTCTGAAGAAAAATGCCACCCGCGGCCGAGGTTTTGAACCGGCGTCGGTGCGCATCGCAACTGACGCCTTAGTCCACCACATCATTTAACTATTTCAAATTATTTGGTGTACCATGATATTAAGTTAATAAATTTTGTATTCAATCCACGGATTACAGGCACGGATCCAAAGAAAAGATCTGGGGGGCCCCAACAATTTTTTACAACACAAATACAATTATAATAAAATATTATACTTTACTAAAAATGTTGTCATAATAGTATGTATAGGTAATCAATAAGATAAATAAATTATTGATTATTTAATATATAAAGCGACAATGTGAAAGAAGTTTGGATTTTGTTTATTTTTTATTTAATATACTTATAATATTATATTTATAAAAAAATATGTCTGGGGGGGGGGGCTAGGCCCCTAGGCCCTCCCCCTGGATCCGTCCCTGATTCAATCCAAGGTTAACACACCTTCTCTGATTGCAACCATTGTTCGTATAATTGTTCGTATAATGGTGCCTATAATCATTGAATTCAAATTTAACACATATATACAGTGGTCAGTGACCCACTCGACATCTACTATCCATCAGAGCGCGCTTACCTAACCGCGGTAAGCTCATGCCCACCTCCTTTTATTTCGTAATACAAGCCTTCGGCTTGGAATATTTTCAAAAAATGTATATTAATATGTTAATTGACAGGTGGCGACATTTTGCAATATTATTATTTTCATATTTTACCTTGGGGCCGGAGTGGCGCAGTGGTCACACAGTTGACTTACGACTCTACACAGTCATCGGTTCGATTCATAGCAAAGTGCAAAAAAAAAAAAAAAAAAAAAAATGTGTGTGATTCTACGCAGTCACCATTTTCCCGTGCTGTCGTCCGATTGCGTCATCCGGTTTCCAACTAGGTCCCACTCCACTGGGAGTGAAGACCGCACATGTCTCCTCTTGGAGAAGGGGGGTAGTATCATGCATATAGTGATATATACATAGATAAATAGATCACATGATCTCCCTACTACCCACTTGTGATAAGCATTGTCAAAGACCTTGAGGTCGTTACAATGAACAAATATAGAAAAAAAAAAAAAAAAAAAATATTTTACCTCAAGGTCAAGGCAAGGTGTTACATATCCCATGATATGTATACCTACATGTTTTTGCGGCGTAATCATTATCGGCTACCCAATTAACCTACCCTGCCTTTGAACACTTTTTTTTTACACGAATTAAATTCATTACAAAACAATAATATACTAATATCTAAATTAAATAGTGTATTTTATCAACTTTCTATAAAATATGTATAAACTTTTATTCTAAAATAATTTCCTATTTTCTATTTTCTATAACTATAGTCTATAATAATACTTTATAACTTTTAAGTTATTCGTAATTTAGATAGTCACAAGCACTAGATTTATAATAATATATTATATAAATTCGATTAGGTGATAATATAATAATTAGAACAATCAAAGTAAAGCTTTTTTAAATTTATACTAAATATAAATAAAATTAATTCAACATTTGATTATATACAATTTACTAAAACTGAAACAATTGTGTAGCAATTACCCATTATCTGTAATAAACAATAAAATTAAGATTAATAATTATTTTTTACAAACCTACATATCTATTAGATTCTGGGAGAAACGATGATGTATTGATTTTACAATGATGTGTGTTTTTTATTTTATTAATTTTATTTATTTATTTATTTTGTGTCTGCGTACACATAAGTAGTCGAAATAATGATTGGATTTTCAACTTCAGTATCTTGTTCGATGGGAAAGTGAATATTGTTGGTGCATTGGGAGGTTAAAATTGCCAATAGTTTTCAAAAGCACCGGGAAACACAACATAAAAATAAAGGAAAAACTGTGATTTTTACGCAAAATCGGTTTTCCACAAAAAAAAAACGTATATACATCAATAATTTACATCAAAATATATTACCACTAATTTAATTTTAAACATAAATATGTTATTGGTATGGGTACACATTTTTAATTTCTAATCTGAAAGGCAAAATCTAATAAGTTTAAAAAGTTAACACAAAGTTCATTGTAACATATGTTAAACAAGAACAAACTTTTGATTCATAGATTATGGGGGAGGGGGTTAATCAAATTTAAATTGTCCAAGTACTTATACTATATTTTATTTTATTTAAAACAAACGTAAAATTAATAATTATTTTAAATCACTAGTTCGGGATGAAGATTGTAGGATACTTGTTCCATAAATGCTTTCGAATACAATTTCATAAATAGGTATAGAAATATTTACTTTATAAAACATTTCAAGGTTAACAATTTTTGTTCTAGTAAATTTTAACTTTTTGTGGTTAGCATTATTCATTTGCATTGTTGATAATGTCAATTGTTTACACTTCATATCCATTTCGGTCCAATTACTGCTGTACAATGCGAATATTATTGAATCTTTCTTTAATAAAAATGAATGGTCATTAAGAAATGTTGAACATGAGAGCATAAAAATCATTGAATCCGATATTTTTTCTACATGTGAGTTCAGTTTTTTTCAAACGGGAAAAATGAACAGAGCTTTATACCCTTACCATACATTTATGTAAGTAAAAATAAAATGTTTCTTAATTATATCGATTAAGCTATATTATACTAATTATACTGACGAGTGCTATAGGCTATAGTCTATGAGTATTATTATTAAAACAACATTAACATGTTTTTGATAGTTAATATAAATTTAAACAATTTTTTTAAATCTTAACTTTGTTAAATTCAATTAAATAATAAATTGTATTTTAAATTATAACATTTTATAAAGACGTACATGCCTAATTAACATATAATAAATGATAAAAAAAAAAATAATGAATATCAAATTACTTGATTGTGTAAGTGGCTAAATAAATAACACACTTTAAATATTTGAAACAATATTCCAAAAATATTGGGCAAATCATTTTTTCGAATGCAGCATCCATATCCTTAAATTTATAATCGTTGGAGAAACTCTGGACCAATCACCACCAGGCATCTAACTATCAATGATATTTATGCATAATGTGTGCATTATTGTCAATCAATCTACCCACCATGTATTTTGTAGTCTTATACCTTATAAACAATTTTTTTTATAGTTAAAATAATTTTCAAATTTTGTGGGGGTGTTACACCCCCGAAACTAACGGATGGTATCATTTAGCGTTTAAATCTTTATTCTATGGCTTTTGGATGTCGTCTCATTATAAGCATTGATGATTTACAATAAACTCAGTATAAACAGTTACATAACCATAATTATCTATTTTATGCATTAACTATAATAATACGTTATAACTTATAAGTTAAGATAATATTATAAGAACTAGGTTTATTGTAATATATTTAAATTTGAATAGTTAATAAACTAATAATTAGAGCAATAAATGTACAATTATTTCACTACATTTAAAATAAACATGATCAACATTTATTCAACATTTGATTGGATATAATTTACTAAAACCGAAATAATTGCGTAACAATGACCCATAGCCTGCAATAAAAAACATAATAAAGATTTATTATTTATTATTTTTCCACAAAATAAGTTATTTATAAATGACAGAAATAA
>NW_021778209.1:0-851 GCF_005508785.2 Acyrthosiphon pisum | reverse complement strand
AGTATATTGTTTCAAAGGCAGATGAAAAATATTAAAATCGTTAGTCACAGTTTTTTTTTTAAGCATTAAAGTTCAAAAAATGACAAAATATGGAAAAATCACGAAAATTTGCAAATTATTTCGAGTTATAAATTCATAAAAATTTTTGTTTTTAAATCTAAGATTTTAAAATGTAATACAAGATTCCTTATAGGATAATCTACCTTTATCAAAAAAAAAATATCTATAAGAAACTCAAATTAAATTTTTATGGGCGTTTGAAATTCATATTTTTACAACATTTGATATTCACTCGATTTCTTACGTAACAATTTTCTTATTTTGTTGTAATTAAAAAACGAGTGACTGTAGAAACTTGAAAATTTCACTGAACGTTTATATTAGCATTTCATATATACGATAAAATTTTTAAAATAATTTGACTCTTTTTGAGCTGTTAACGGACATTGTAAGTTTTCAATTTTTTTAGTTTTTTTTTTCTATAAATATAAATAAAGTTTTATCTGTTGGGCCAAAAAGTGTATAAATTTAATACAAAGCTCCTGATATATTGTTACAACATCAGTTGAAAAATATTAAAAATACATAGGCACAATTTTTTTTTATAAGCATTTAAAGATCAAATTTTGACAAAATTTATCAAATTTTAATTTGAAAAATTGTTTTGTAGTTAAAAATTTATAAAATGTTCAATTTTTGTATCTAAGAATTGAAAATTTAAAACAAGATTCCACGTAAGTAATTCATTCTTTTACCAAAAAATCTAAAAAATACATTTACGCAGTTACGTATTTTTATTGTCATTTATAAGTACAAATTTGGACGAAATTACATATTAAAAACCTAGGATA
>NW_021778208.1:0-917 GCF_005508785.2 Acyrthosiphon pisum | reverse complement strand
CAGGAGATGTGGCCTCACCGGTCACACCAGGCCACCTGCACGGAGACCGAAGATAACTGCGTGGCGTGTGACCGCATGAAATCACCACGTGTACCACATAAGCCCGGATCAGGGGCATGTGCAGCCCGAAGGAAAGCCATCTCTGAGCTACACTCCTCCGCTCCAAGATGAATATCAACTTCCTGCAGATAAACCTTCAACGGAGCTCCACGGCTCAGAGCCTGGCATCACAGATCGCTGCCGAAATCGGCACCCAGGTCCTTCTGCTCTCTGAGCAAAACTGGAGTCCGGCTCGGGACGACCGATAGGTAGTCAGCAAGGACGGCACCTGTGCAGTCGTCCTGACACCCATGGCCGACTTCGTAGCAGAAATCTCCGGGTCGGCTGCGGATTCGCCTGGATGCAGGTGAGAGGCGTAAGGATCTATAGCTGCTACATCTCGAGAAACGACTCGGACGCTAATTTCTCAACTTTCCTCGGCGACGTCGAGCAGTCGGCTCGGTCCACCGATCCAAGCTGTACCCTCATTCTAGGAGGCGATTTCAACGCCTGGTCACAAGAGTGAGGCTCGGCGTGGAACGATCCAAGAGGTGATCAACTGGCTGATCTGGTAGCAAGCTTGGACCTCCTCGTCGCTAATTCAGGCACCACTCCTACCTACAGAAGAGTAAACTCTGAGACCATCATAGATGTCACCTTCTACCGCACCCGACTACCCTCCGCTCTTCGAGGCTGGAAGGTGTTGGACGAAGTTGAGTCGGCTAGCGACCACCGCCACATAGGCTACTCCCTGGACAATAACACTGCAATCAAAGAACCTCTAGAACATCTCAGGGGATGGTCTTACAGACGGCTTGACGTCGAAGCACTGGTGTCACATCTGGCCGAAGCACCCCTGCCTCCAAATGACGTAACCA
>NW_021778207.1:0-831 GCF_005508785.2 Acyrthosiphon pisum | reverse complement strand
TCAGTAAATTTTCATGTATCTGCAGTTGTTCGTTTTGAATTACAACAAAATAAGGAAATCGCTACATGAGAAATCGAGTGAATATCCAATGTTGTAAAAATTTGAATTTCAAACGATCATAAAAATTTAATTTGACTTTCTTATAGATATTTTTTGTTTGATAAAGGTAGATAATCTTATAAGGAATCTTGTATTACATTTTCATATCTTAGATTTAAAAAGAAAAATTTTTATGAATTTCTAACTCGAAATAATTTGCAAATTTTCGTGATTTTTCCATATTTTGCCTTTTTTTGAACTTTAAATGCTTATAAAAAAAAACTGTGACTAACGATTTTTAATATTTTTCATCTGCCTTTGAAACAATATACTAGGAGCCTTCTATTAAATTTTCAAGCTTTTTTATCCAACAAATAAAATTTTATTGATATTTTTAGAAAAAAAACTAAAAAAAAATGGAAAATGAAAATGTCCGTAAAGAGCTCGAAATAAATCAAAATATTTTGAAAATGTTATGGTGTATAGAAAATGCTAAGATAAACATTCAGTTAAAATTTCATGTATCTACGGTCATTTTTTTTAAAGTTACACCAAAAACCAAATTCAATTTTGTGAAAAATCGATTTTGCGTAAAAATTCCCGTTTTTCCTTAATTTTTCAAATCAATATTTTAAAGTCTAGTGTTGGACGATATTGTTTTTTAATTTCGAGTCGAGTCGAGTTCAAAATTCGAGTACTCGACAAATGCCGATTATAAAAAAATTCGAGTACTCGACAAATTCCGAATATTAAAAAAATTCGAGTACTTGACAAATGCTGAGTATAAAAAAA
>NW_021778206.1:0-977 GCF_005508785.2 Acyrthosiphon pisum | reverse complement strand
TCAATAGATATTAAATAACATATTATATTAAACTTAGAACAATATATTATACTTTAACAATTTTTTATAATATCGAACTTTTTAAATAACTATACTTATATAAAATATTATATGTAATATGGTAGGTAATTTTTGTACCTTTGGTGTTTATATCATTTAGCCCTGCGTACGCCACTGCCGCTATCTCTATTTTTCAAAAAAATTAAGTTGTTTAAATCAAGTTTAGCGCTCACGCAAATTTTTAATTTTTTTTTACGGAAAACTATGTATTTCAACCTGTTAAGAACGATGGTGCAAAAATGTATTACCTAAAACTATTAGTTTTTATGGTAAAGTGTTATGCTAAGTTCACGATTTTCGGTTTTTATTGTTTAACGTATAAGTACAACGCTTATAGTTTACCGCGCTTATGACGAATTTTAATTTTTTTTTTTAAACCTAGGTCAACGTTTTAAAAATGATGGTGCAAAATTAATTCTGACACCAACCCATGCTGGTTTTACATAACAATTCGAGGGATGTTTTCGATTTCATTTGTCGGAGCGAGCGCATTGAGCAAGTGACCACAACGCGTGTAGGTATCTGAAAATACCAAATATTTCAATTATATAGCTACAACTTTAAAGTAAAACTGACCACCATATTCAGACTTCCCCATCGTTTTCAGCATACCATACCTGGCATCGGAAAATTGATTATCAACTGTCTGAAAGTTCCTCAACTGAAGTTGATAGTTTTCGCCAAGAAAAAAAAATACCAACGATTTATAGAAGAGTTCTGATGAAGGTACCTATTTATTTATTACTTATTTATAATTATAAATATCTAAATATTATTCATTTTACCAATATATTTTATCGTACCTTATAAATATTTAAATAATTGTATTAATAATACCTAAGTTCATACAATTATTGTTATAATACGATTATTATAACAAACAAGTTTGTGTGGAGGCCTAAATTGATGTAAATACA
>NW_021778205.1:0-1239 GCF_005508785.2 Acyrthosiphon pisum | reverse complement strand
AAATTAAGGTTTACAAATAAAATATAAACATTAAAAGCATTTGGTCAATGAAAGTAAATTGTATAAGAGTATTAAGTTGTGATTAATACAAATGAAACACATGTTGGTGGTTTTGATGTGTGTGGGAAATGAACAAATACTAATGCACTATTCATAATAACTCAGTGTTGTGTCGAGAAGTCTCCAGAAACAAAAAAACCTCGAACACAGCTTGATAGACTTGTGACCCATGGTGTTGCACGAACTGCGTCCATATCCGTCGAAACCTAAATGTAAATGTGAATGTGAGTGTAACGGTCATGTTCATTGGGACGTAAATGGTTCATACTTACTTGTGTATAGAAACTCCATGGCGGCATCAATGTTTCCACACCAAACACAGTTGTTCACCATTTTTCAACAGCCTGAAAATGTTAATTCTATAAGTATACTGAAAACCAGTTAATTAATTTAATTTCAAAACGTTTGACATTAGTTACTAATTCACTTTGCAGTGAATAAGCATCCAGAGAGAACCACGGGGAGGTTGTCAAACTTTCTCTCCACAAGGACCACAAAGGTCGGACCACACAGATCGGACCACACAGGGCGGACCACACAGGTACCCGCTGTCGCATATAGCGACGGCTAAACTTATAGCAAATAATTAAAAATTATCGGCATAAGTGATTTAGACTGACAAAAACGGCCGATCACAACACGTCTGAATACACTATATTCCTTGTGATAAATCGACCGTCGTCGCCACCGTACATACCAACTTTTATTGATTCCGAGTCCCGCACTCGTGAGAACGCAACGTACAGTTGTCCGTGCGTAAACACCGGGGACGGCAGAAACAAACCAACTCTGTCGAAAGTTTGACCCTGAGACTTGTTGATCGTCATCGCAAAAGAAAGTCTCACAGGGAACTGAACCCGACGCATGGTGAAGGGCAGGTCGTCGTCTCCGCTGGACGACAGCGGTATCCTGGGGATGACGATGTCGTCCTGCCCTTCCCCCGCGTCCGCCAACAACCTCGCTTTGAAGTTGTTGCGCCTCAGTTCCGTAACCACTAACCTTGTTCCGTTGCACAGTCTGATTTTCGGATCGAGGTTCCGCAGCAGCATGACCACGGAACCGACCACCAGCGTCAGCCTGTACGGAGGAAGTCCGTCGGGCTCCAGCGAGTTCAAAAACTCGGTCGGGTAGTTGGCAATCTCGTCCACGTCGTCCGCCACCACCGTGTCTATGGCGGTG
>NW_021778204.1:0-1164 GCF_005508785.2 Acyrthosiphon pisum | reverse complement strand
TTTATGTCTGCAATGACTTTTTATGACAATATAAATGCTTAGATTTTTCTTCAACAGCATATTTTATAATAGGAAAGTGAATCTAGTTGGTACATAGAGGTGTCAAAACTCAAAAGTAAAAATTTCCCAGTACCTAGTTTTCAAAAGCGCCGGGAAAACTAGAATTTTTTACGCAAAATCGTACTGAATAAATTTTAAATTAGCATTTTTACACCATAAACTGTTAAGAATACTTTGATTTGTTTTGAGGTCTTTACGGACGTTATCAGTTTTTAAGTTTTCTTTTCAATAAATGTAAATAGTTTTATTCGTTGGGTCAAAAAGCTTAAACATTTAATACAAGTTCATAATAACAATTTTCCTTGGCAATTGAAAAATATTAAAAATCACATCTTTTTTTTATAAGTATTTAAAGTTCAAATGTTGACAAATAACGTAAAAATCAATATAGTTATATCTTAAGTTTTAAAATGTTATACAAGATTCCAATTTAGTTTTTCTACATTTAACATAAAATTGGGTAGGTGGTTGTTACTCTGCTGTACAGTGGGTCACTGTTATGGGTGGTATTCAATTTTAATTCAATGGGCAATGATATAATATCATTGAATACGAAGAAGCAAAAACGATTCTGAACGGAGACAGTTTGTCAGTTGAATTAATATTGTAAAATTACAAAAAAAAATTATAATACCGAACGATTCAATATAGTCTAAATTAATCGTAATGAAAATGTTAATCCTAAAAAGGTGGGTAAGTGGATTTCGCTCTGCTGTACAGTAGGTTACAAGTGGGTCACTGTATAATGGATAGTATTAAATTTGAATTCAATGATATAATATCATTGTATAAGAAAAACGATTCTGATCAGAGACGGTATGTTAGTCTAGGTATAAGACATAATATTATATTAGGTACCTATAATAAATTCCAAATTAATCATATCATAATATTTATTAGGTACTTATAAGTTATAACGCGTTATACATCAACAAAAAACCGTGGTACTATCATAGATATATAATAGTATACTTTAGAAGTTTCAAGTACCCACGAATAATATTATACAATCACAACAAAATAACTAAAATAGTTATCCTAGGTTTTTAATATGTAATTTCGTCCAAATTTGTACTTAAAATGACTATAAAAATAAACTAGCGT
>NW_021778203.1:0-791 GCF_005508785.2 Acyrthosiphon pisum | reverse complement strand
AAAAAACCGTGATACTATCATAGATATATAATAGTATACTTTAGAAGTTTCAAGTACCCACGAATAATATTATACAATCACAACAAAATAACTAAAATAGTTATCCTAGGTTTTTAATATGTAATTTCATCCAAATTTGTACTTAAAATGACTATAAAAATTAACTGTGTTAATGTATTTTTTAGATTTTTTGGTAACAGAATTAATTACTTACACGAAATCTTGTTTTAAATTTTCAATTCTTAGATACAAAAATTGAACATTTTATAAATTTTTAACTACAAAATAATTTTTCAAATTAAAATTTGATAAATTTTGTCAAAATTTGATCTCTAAATGCTTATAAAAAAAAATTGTGCCTATGTATTTTTAATATTTTTCAACTGATATTGTAACAATATATTAGGAGCATTGTATTAAATTTATACACTTTTTGGCCCAACAGATAAAACTTTATTGATATTTATAGAAAAAAAAAAAAAAAAAATGTAAAACTGAAAATGTCCGTAAACAGCTCAAAAAGAGTCAAAATATTTTCAAAATTGTATGGTGCTAATAAAATGCTAATATAAACATTCAGTAAAATTTTCATGTATCTGCAGTTATTCGTTTTTGAATTACAACAAAATAAGGAAATCGCTACATGAGAAATCGATTGAATATCCAATGTTGTAAAAATTTTAATTTCAAACGATCATAAAAATTTAATTTGACTTTCTTATAGATATTTTTTGTTTGATAAAGATAGATAATCTTATAAGGAATCTTGTATTACATTTTCATATATTAGA
>NW_021778202.1:0-788 GCF_005508785.2 Acyrthosiphon pisum | reverse complement strand
TATTTATTTTGATGCATTTTTTCTGATCCTTAATTTTATTAATAATCATTAATCAAGACGTAGGTATTACCATAGGCGCACATTGGGTGTGAATTTAGGGGGTGCTGGAATATTTTATATTACACATGTCCATGGGGGGCTTTGTCCCCCACACCCCTTAATCCTAATACTATAACTAACTGCATTATATTAGCTTTAAATTTTTAATTAGAATGGGGTACCTAACTTTGATTTCGCGGGGTAACTTTGATACCCATATATTTTTATTCACCAGAGTACCATGATAATTAAATTTTTTTTCATAAAATGGGGTTACTTTGATATCACATTAAGAAATATAGGTATCAAAATTGCCGTTGTGTTACTTTGATAGCATATTAAAAAATATTGATATCTCAAAACATAATTTCAGAATTTTAAAAATTAAATCGTTAAAATATTGAACTAGTTGTAACTAATATTTAATTTTGAGAGTTTTATCGTTAACACTACAGAAGTTATCCGTATAATAAAAAATGAAATTGTCATAAAACAGTAAAAAATTATCAAAGTTACCCCATTTTACTGCACTACTCTTATTTTTAAACTATGAGAACTTTTTTCGTATTTGTGATATCGAAAAATTAAAAACAATGTTGCACAGTCTATGTTCTCTTCTTCCTAGTAGGAACATTTGGTTGCATAACATGAACTATAAGTTTAGCCATAGTGGTTCTTATCCACGCAAAACCATTTTTACTATGTTTTACATTTGTAAAACGGAGACCACACAAGCGTGTGTAGCATCC
>NW_021778201.1:0-979 GCF_005508785.2 Acyrthosiphon pisum | reverse complement strand
AAAAAAATAAAAGTTTAAATTATATTTTTTTTAAATTATAATAATATTTTAAAACTTTAAAAATTGGAATAAAATATGAATTTTTATAAGAATATAAATATATGAACAAGTAATATTAAAAAAAAGTTAATGTAACAAAATTGTTTGTATTTAACAGCTGTATATAAAATAAAGTATAATATATAGTGATCTTTGAAAACTGTTTAATTTTGTAATTAGTCATTTTTTTTTTCTTCTTCTTATATCAAATATATGTACTATAATATATACTATGTAAATTGGACTATCGTCCGTTAAATAAATAAAAAAAAAAAAAATACGAATAACAATAATATAACAAAACAAAAAAGTGGTGAAACCTAAATATATTATTTACCCTCAATTCTTCCTTTTGTACTTGTTAGCCATTTAACAATTGAAATTATAATTTCATCGTCATTAGAAGCATTATACTTGGACTTTTTTTACAGCTTCTATATTACCTATAATATAAACACATTTAATGTTAAGTGTATAATCCTTATTAATAATGTTTATATTTAAAGTTCTTTTGCAAAATTGCCTTTTACCATTTTTGATAAAATTAAGATTTTCAAGAAGCAACAAATAAACAATTGGCAGATATTTATTTAAGTGTCACCGCTATAATAATTTTAATTACTATTAAAAATGTATTTTTGATCATATTTATCATTATATGTTTACAGATATTAGGTATTGTTAAATTATTATGTTAACAAAATAGATCAAAAAATTATAAATTCTTCATAAAAGATGGCAAGTGAAATATAGTATATCATAATAATAATTATAATACCTAATTAAGTTCAGGGAAAATGTTAAGTAGTTTTGTTTCAAAACAGTAATTACTGTTTGTTCTTACTAAAAAAACTTTTTAGGAATGGTAATTTTGCAACAGATGAATAAAAATTTTAAAAAAGTTGTAAATATTATTTTTTTTTTAAATTTTGATTATAGA
>NW_021778199.1:0-869 GCF_005508785.2 Acyrthosiphon pisum | reverse complement strand
AAAAAAAAATGTGACTACGATTTGATTTTTTTTTTATCACTGTGAGAACAACTTATAAGAAACCTGGTATTAAATTTTCAAAGTTTTCTATATAACCCAAAAATTTTTTATCGTTATTTAAAAAAAAATACTTAGAAAAATTGAAAATTTCATTTGTCTATAAATAGCTCAAAAAAAGTCGAAACACTTTGAAAATTTAACCCTGTATAGACAACGCTAATATAAACATCTGTTGCAAATTTCAAGTGCTTACAATAATTATTTTTTGAGTTACAGTAAAATTAAGTTTTCGTTTTTGTCAAAAATTGGTTTTGCGTAAAAATTCGCGTTTTTCCGTTATTTTTTTAAGGTTTTTCCTGCTGCTTTTGAAAAGTATTGGGAAATTTTCACTTTTGACCCCCCAAAGTACCAACTAGATTCACTTTCCTTTCAGAAAAGGTACAACTTTTGAAAATCGAAGCATTTTTACTGCTCCAAAAGTTGTCGTCAGACACAAAAAAAAAAAAAAAAAAACACACATCATTGTAAAATCAATACATTCATCACTTCGTTCAGAATCTAAAAGGGTAAATGGCTGATGGTGTATATCAATATATTATTTGATATTATTTTCTAAATGTTTCTTAATTTTTTAACCCTGTATCGGTTACTTTATCAAGTGCCTGCAGACTCAACAGCTCATTATTAGTCATTAGGCATACACGTTTGACCTATTGTCCGGTTCATTTTCGCATAATCTTTTTGTTTGCATTTTGGTAATTGAGTTGCCTATATTAATTTTGATACCTATATTATAATTGTGCGGTTGCGGTTGAGGTGCCAACTCTTTGCGTTTTAATTGTACCTATGTTTAAATTTACTGTATGTGG
>NW_021778198.1:0-966 GCF_005508785.2 Acyrthosiphon pisum | reverse complement strand
GAAGATAAAATTTTTTGGCATTGGATTTCAGCCGTAAGTTAAAGAATTTTCATCGAATGATTTTCTTATTTGTCGTGACTAAAGTTAGTGATTCAACCGTAGATACTTGAAATTTTCACCAAATGTTCATTTTATCATTTCCTATGCACTTCTTAAATTATTTTGACTCGTTTAGCTATTTATAGACATTTGAATATTAACTTTTAGTTTTTTTTTATAACTGTTGATAAAAAAATCGGGGTCAAAAAGCTGGAAATGTAATACAAGGCAGGGGCTAAGATACTGTGTCCCCTGAAAATCAAAGTGTGTCCCCGGAATGACAAATGTGTATCCCAAGTTATATAACGTGTTTTTAGTTTTGTAGAAATAACAAACATTAATCCAGTGGCGTAAATAGGCCACTGGAGGCCCGTGTGCAAAGACTAAAATGGGCCCTCCAAAAAAATAAAAAATAAGCAGTGATACAATATGATTTATCCTTATTAATTATTAGGTTATATTTATTGTTTACCTATTACTTACTTGTAAGCAACCTAGCAACATTTATAAACATTTATAAATTAATCACATCTTGTAAATTTTTTTAGGTAGGTTTTTTAAAATGTAGGTATATATATATATATATATATAAATTTTATAAATGTAGGTACATTTAATCATTTAAATACTATAAAAGTATGATACGTTTATAGAATAACATTAAATAAAAAAAAAAACAAAATATATTACTTATTATTTATTAATAATGCATAATATTATATAACTTACATTATTTTATTTTATTTGAAATACTTTTGCTCATAAAAAACGTTGAAACTACTTTAGAAAATTTTTTTTTCTTGACTTTAAATTTGCGAAGTCGTTTATAATTTTGTCAATTTCAAGTTCTGAGGTTTTTTCTCTTTCAATATTGAGAATTGCAATGTTCGTAAGTCTGTCTTGTGAAATTGAGTTTCTAAGATAATT
>NW_021778197.1:0-843 GCF_005508785.2 Acyrthosiphon pisum | reverse complement strand
CAAAAATATATCAACTACATCATATTACATTACAAATATTTTTATTTTATTTTTTACGATTGATATGACATTGACTGTTACAAAGCATACTTTTCAATATCAATAAAGATAATAATAATTTATCCGTGATCTATATTATATGAGACTATTAGAGAGATTTCAAATTTAATTTCGATTCCACATCCGATATTCAAAAATTCCGTTGTTCAAAAAATAACATTTAGTGAGTGTTTGTGTATAACACATTTACTATTGTGCCTGCATTGCTATTGTCCAAAAATATTATAGAGTGACAATGGCCGTGAATTTGTAAATTCAGTAATCAACGAACTTAAAGACCTTTGGCCAGAATGTGTTATCGTACATGGTCGCCCTAGACATAAGGCAAAAAATCCTTGCCAATCAAGTAGATGTGCTTGTTTTAAAAATAATATGCAATGTAACAGTCGATGTCATAATCAATCGTCATGAAAAATAAATAATAAGGAAAAAATGTATAGGTATAGTTTAAGCCGTTTAAGGTATGTTTAAGTTAATCAATTAATTATTTTGTTAATAAAACAATAGAGAAATATAGGTAGTTAAATATTATAATTATAGTAAATTCATGAATTTTTTATAACACTTAATTTAGTTACACTGTTGTTTATAAAATATAATATAGGTACGTATGGTTTATGAAAAATAAAATAATAAAATAATGTAATAATTTATTGACTATAATTGACTATACTATACTATACTATACTATGATATAATATAATTATTTATTACTACATAACATAACAATTTTGTTTTACAACAATATACGACAAAGTACACAAAATAGGTAATGTCCATTCA
>NW_021778196.1:0-983 GCF_005508785.2 Acyrthosiphon pisum | reverse complement strand
TCAGTCTAGGTATAAGGACATAATATTATATTATAGTCTATAGTATTTTAAAAAAATTGATCTATAATAGGTACATATAATAAATTCCAAATTAATCATATCATAATATCTATTAGGTACTTATAACGCGATATACATCAACAAAAAACCGTGGTACTATCATAGATATATAATAGTATACTTTAGAAGTTTCAAGTACCCACGAATAATATTATACAATCACAACAAAATAACTAAAATAGTTATCCTAGGTTTTTAATATGTAATTTCGTCCAAATTAGTACTTAAAATGACTATAAAAATAAACTGTGTAAATGTATTTTTTAGATTTTTTGGTAACAGAATTAATTACTTACGTGGAATCTTGTTTTAAATTTTCAATTCTTAGATACAAAAATTGAACATTTTATAAATTTTTAACTACAAAATAATTTTTCAAATTAAAATTTGATAAATTTTGTCAAAATTTGATCTTTAAATGCTTATAAAAAAAAATTGTGCCTATGTATTTTTAATATTTTTCAACTGATATTGTAACAATATATCAGGAGCTTTGTATTAAATTTATACACTTTTTTGCCCAACAGATAAAACTTTATTGATATTTATAGAAAAAAAAAACTAAAAAAATTGAAAACTTACAATGTCCGTAAACAGCTCAAAAAGAGTCAAATTATTTTAAAAATTTTATCGTATATATAAAATGCTAATATAAACATTCAGTGAAATTTTCAAGTTTCTACAGTCACCCGTTTTTTAACTACAACAAAATAAGGAAATCGCTGCATAAGAAATCGAGTGAATATCCAATGTTGTAAAAATTTGAATTTCAAACGATCATAAAAATTTAATTTGACTTTCTTATAGATATTTTTTGTTTGATAAAGGTAGATAATCTTATAAGGAATCTTGTATTACATTTTCATATCTTAGATTTAAAAAGAAAAATTTTTATAAATTTCTAACTCGAAATAATTTGCAAA
>NW_021778195.1:0-816 GCF_005508785.2 Acyrthosiphon pisum | reverse complement strand
TTTTTTTTTTTTATAGCACAAATCATACCGTGAAAATGTTGCTGAACTTTTACAAACCGAAGAAATTGATGTAGACATTAAGAATTCTTTGACTTTAGACAAGGAGATGGTGTGGTTACGATAAAATGTCCTGTTGATGACAAGCCGAGCCATCTATATGTAATCTCACATTATAAAATGTCTAACATAGAAAAATGTGTTGGTGAAGGATAGGTAAATACATTGGTTTACTTATTTTATTTATCTTATTGTTTAAAAAAAAAATTAATTAATTGTTATAGATGGAAATTCAGCGAAGCTACCATTAGATTACATACAAATGACAACCATCCGCTTAATACCAGTCTTAATCAAACAATACAGTCAATATTCGATACTATGCTAAGAGATCCCAAGCGTGAAACTCGCAAAAGCAAGACACCAATTTGATTATTATATGCAAAAATAAATTTATTTAATAAACAAAACATTATAATATTATATTATACGATGTGTTTCTAATATAGTAATATCATAAAAAAACATTGATAACAATATTCACTGAGAATATAATAATCATAATATTATGCTACGATAATATACAGCTGATTACCAGATGAAACTATTATTTTTTTTTTTGCTGCATGTGATAAGATTATTCTAATTATTATGGTTGTAGATAACGACGTAGGTAAACACGTCGTGTTGTAGATATATGTATAATAAATAATATCTTAACCCATGATGTTTATACCGTATTTATGATTAGATAATATAATATGAAAATATAATATTATGTACTTTCTATCAAATAAAAACGTAATTAATTGGTGCTAG
>NW_021778194.1:0-4913 GCF_005508785.2 Acyrthosiphon pisum | reverse complement strand
TCTATGGCCACGACGCTGTACTATTTCACCGATTTCCATATTATTGTGTATTGACGTGAACTATCAATGATATTTGTATTGTTGCAAACATTGTAATAATATTGTTGTAATAGTTATTACTGGGTAGGTACCTACTTACTTAATAATCTCGAAAAACACTATACTTGTTTTACGTTTTTCTACGCCGTTCGCATCTCGCTTGGATTGAATTCGGTCGGTAGTATGTTTCGGCGCATAGATAATAGACGAATCTTTTATCTTCCATTATCTATGCTTCAGAGTGTGCAGCTGTCCTCGTATGTGATTACGTTGCGTTTAATTTATTTTGAGTGTTTCGATTCTAGTGTCGCTATAATCTGTGACGTGTAGTAAACGGTCAGTTATGCGTTATGTCTTCCGTCGCAGAACTCCTAGGTAGTTTTCAAACGAACGTTTCTTAAACACGACTGGGTCTGACAGCTGCCAAACGAAATACCCAGTTCAATATTATGGGCCAACCGATAAGACTTCACTCACTACCAATACTGAAACATCATCGATTAATAAATAATATGACTGATGGAAAAGCAATTTGTACAAGTATGTATAGTTAATAGTTTTTCCATATGGCGTGGTCACTGGCTCTCCGCTCTCTATCAGAGAAATAAAATCGAAAACATCCTTCGATGACATGCGATGCTGTTTATTATTTAGGATTTAAGCGACTGTGGGTAAGAACTAAAATTCAATTACATAGGCAGGTTCCTACATGTTAAATAAAACAAATTAATCAATTATAAATAGTTGTGATTTATGATCTTGTCGCTTGTGTTGAAACTAGGTACAATGTATTTTGTAATAATCATAAACCATTACTCATAAAAAGTAAGTAGGTACCTAATTAGTGTACAATGGTGAAAATAACCCAAAAAATAAATAATCAATAAATGTAGGACAACGTTTATACATTTTTTAATATTAGATAAAAATAAACATTTATTAACAAGATAAATTTATGTGTCTTTTGCATATCCTATATTATGTTTTATTATATAACATTAAAATACCTACATAAATCCGGGGTAAATGATAATTCAATTACATACCTAGTTTTAAATAATATAATTATGTAGGTTTGATATTCTATAACTAAACCTATGTATAATATGCAAGGCAGGGCCAGTTAACTATTTTTTTTTAATTTGTTAAGTTAATTTATAACAGAAAAATGTAAGTGAAGCTTAAAGTTAAAATGTACCTTTATTTTTTTCTTTCACCTCTAAAAGTTACAAGCAAATTAGAAGGTAAAAGTACCAAACATCATTTAGTTAAATATTAGTTACTTTTTTTTCATATAAAATTAAAAATTATAGCTACCTTTTTTAAAAGCTAACATTTAACATAGTAATTTGATAAATGTCTTATATATTTAAATTAAATGCATGTATTAAAATTAATAACTGTAGATATTTATATACTTATAATGATAAAATCCAACAAAATAATTAAACTATTTGTATGTATTTGTTGACAAAATGGTCCACTATACTAAAATATATTAGAATCGAGATTAGAATAATCAAATTCATTATTATAGTATAATTAATTGGTAACACAACTGACCGCTTCACAGAAAGCAATATAACAACAAGATTGTGAAAAATAATTTGGTCGTTACACAGTCGACAGACTATTTGTTCTTAACTTTATGTCCATTTTTAAAATCTATACATATTACATATAGTCTTTGCAAGCTAATTTTAGAAAATAATATGATAATGATCATTATTGTAAACGTAAAATTTGCTATGTTGCTTGTGGGCGAGGGAGAAAAAAATTGGGCTGACATCCTCTTAATTGGAAAAGAATATCTTTCAATATTAATTTTATGCGACTCATTTAGTCATTTAGTAAAATGTTTAATATATATTATATGTCTAATAATATTCTAAATATACTATTAATTATTGTTAAGTTAGTTATCATTTATAACTTAGAAAATTACATTTTTTTTCTATTTTCTAGATACGATGGGTATTTGTTTTCTTTGTGATACAAAGCTGTACGGTGAACGAATACTGGTGGGTTCAAGCATTACACCACGTCATAGTAATGCACCAAACCCGGAAAAAATTGCTGAGTTTATTGGAGATGAATTTGTGATTATTGTGACCCCTGCAGACCACATATGCGAGAAATGTACCTCTCTTTTGCTCCATATGAACAAGTTGGAAAATTATCTGAAACTTGTTAAAAATGCAATGTTGTTATATATATATAAGAAATATGGAACATTGCCTCCTGATCAGGCTGTTAAGAATGTTGAGGTAAGGATAGAACCTAATTAGAAACAAGCTAAATAATATTAGGTTGTAATATACTAAAATTACTTTTAATTTTTACTTAAATTGTCAATGGGCACTTAAACGCAGAGTAACAATTAGAAAAAGAGCAGCGTAATGTACCTGGTGGTCTGACAGTAAGAGTTTCCCCTACTGAAACTACTTTAGCTATAGTTAAACCAGTCCAGACTTCTTAAAATGTTTAATACACAACAGCAGCGGCACCAACAACAACAACCAACTCAACAAGTTAGCACTAACAAAATGAAACTATATAGAAGCGCGGTTCTTGTACATTCCAAGCAAAAGAGCTTGGTCATGTTCGGTATGTACATCATTTAATATTAGTCTAAAGTTATTATCAATATTTTAATTTTAGATTCCACATGCGCACTCATACAAACAAAATGGAGCCTGAAAACCTATTTTGAACCAATTAAAGCATTAACTCCGGTAAGAATAAGAAAAAAATATGATCTTCTACTCTATTAATTTAGTATAAGACCAATAAATATTTTGCAGTACATATTTTAATTTAGTTAACATTTTCATTATTCACATAAAAATTTTCAATTATAACATATGCTATACTCTGTTCAGGTTAAGAGTTCCCAAACTCACGCATGCATACCGAGCCGCCAACACACGGGCTTAGAATCAAAGAGTTCTATGTGACAATATCAAAATTGTTCAGTAGAGCGTTTTTAAGATTCAAAAATTAAAATAACGTATATATTCCCAAGCGATTTTGAAATATTTGGCTACAAAAAATCCGCAAAATTCTGTGCGATCAATTTATTAATAGGTATTGCAAAAATAAATCCTTTTAACTACTCAAAATATTAAATAACTTTAAAATTCCTAGTTTAGAAACAAAAGATTCTACTGATAGAACTTTTTGTTCCCAATTCTATTTTTTTTTAATAAACGTTCTATCGATAGAACATATTGATTCCAAATTAATTAATTTGGTCTAACTTAATTTTAACAATGTGCTGATTATAGGTACTGACCTGGTCATCTAGGGTAGCTACCTTTATTCGTAATTAATACCATCGACTTACTGTGTGTGAAATGCGACAATTTACATAAATAAATACTTATTTCTGATAACACTTTTTGTTTCCAATATGGACTACTACACTGGACTGGAAACGTCAAGGGAGGCGAGTGACGGAAGGTCGGCCCGCTTAGTGTCCGCGAAAGAGGTGTAGAATGGGAAATAGAACATGGGCTAATCGACCGCAGCCTGGCTTACCACAGGCATACTACCTATTCCTTAGGTAGTAGGAATACATTTTGTAAATGGTTTTTCATTGAAGTATAGATGGCGCCAGATTAGCTCATGTACGATTCCTCCTCGTTCACATCTCTCGCGGACACTAAGAGGCCCGGCTGTAAACGTCTCGTTTCCAATCCAGTGTAGTAGTCCATGGTTTCCAATAACTATTTTGTTTATTAGATAACACTTTTTCATTTGAATATAAATTTAAAAACAAAATGTTCTATCGATGTATCCAACACATTGTTTGGATAAGGGTCACATAGAACCTATTGTTTCTGGTAACTTTTTAAATATGGGATCGATTAAATTTTTTCTAATACTAAAAGATAGAAAAAATAAATCTGACTGAACAGATAAAAAAACCATTTTTGAAATTTTTTGATATAGAGCTCTTTGATTCCAAGCCTGTTAACACATTGTTTGGATAAGGGTCACATAGAACCTATTGTTTCTGGTAACTTTTTAAATATGGGATCGATTAAATTTTTTCTAATACTAAAAGATAGAAAAAATAAATCTGACTGAACAGATAAAAAAACCATTTTTGAAATTTTTTGATATAGAGCTCTTTGATTCCAAGCCTGTTAACAGCTGTCAAACCCCCAGACAACATGAGACGCCCTGTGATTGGTTGGCATTGTATGACCGCTGTCGTGTATATACACGTGGCACACCACAGCGCTCCCCGTGCATGCGCGAACAATACTAGTTTTCGTCTGAGCGACTGGGCACTCTTAACCTGAACAAAGTATAACGCTGTTAACTACAATAAATTGTATTTTGCATCATTGAACCATGTAACTGTGTTACATAGATACATTTTCATTAAAAATATCCTATTTTGTTCCATAAGATAATAATTTAAAAATTTATATTATAATACTAATGTTTTTATTTACTGACTTTTAAGAGAATGTCAGCGTATTTCTTTTCTCCCTAACGTGCAATATAACAAAATAACGATCATAATCACATTAATTTTTAAAATTAAGCGAAATGACCTCTAATTATATTTGTAGATAAGATTATAATCTTGGACATCTCTTAGGCTTTTTATTATATTTTAATTTTAAAACGAGCTATGAGAATTTTAAAATTGTAAATTGTTTGTAAAAATTAAAATATAATAAAAAGCCTATGAAATGCCCCAAATAATAATCTTACCTTCAAATTTTTTATGTGGTAATTTCACTCTAATTTAAGAAAATAATATGATAATGATCATTTTTGTAAACTTAAAATTTGCCATGTTGCTTGTGGGTTAGGGAGAAAAAAAAATGGGCTGACATCCTCTTAATTGTAAAAGA
>NW_021778193.1:0-852 GCF_005508785.2 Acyrthosiphon pisum | reverse complement strand
AAACATAGAAAATATTCTTGCCATCAAGTTTCATAATAGGTAAATTCACTATAATTTTTAAACTGACGAAGCTACATGTGTACTGCTGACCGTAAATGTGCTATGTTATGCACTTGTAAGACGGAGACAACAAATGCGGGTGTGGCGTCCTCTTAAGTACTATAGTATTATGACTTATGAGAATTGTATGTAAGTATTTAAAACGTTATAAAATCTGATATATAAATTACCTAGGTATCAAAATCGATTTCTAGCTGCAATTTTTAATTTGAGATTTATGACAAAAAAACTGGTCATAAATCACATTTATTGCATTTAAGTACCTATAATAATAGTTATTACTGATCACTATCATTGCAAGTAATGCACTAATACTTATACTCCACTATACCAAGTCCTTAAAGTATTATTTTAAGTTTATTTGTATCAATGAAATAGGCTCCATTTCACAAAACAGAGAATGAGAAGAAGCTTAGTTCTTAAAGATATTTTTTCAGATTTTTAAATATTTGTAATGTAATAATACAATTAATATAGAAAGTTGGTTTTTAAATGAATATCAAGAAACATGTAGTTCGCAGCGTGGGATGCAATTATAATTTATATTTATTATAATTCTAACCGTTTCCTCCCACCCAACATAAAGCACTAGGTACATAGTTTTGACCGTATATTCTTTAGTATTTATTGTGATTAGCTCTCGTAATGTCGAAACCCAAGGGTGTTAAATAAGTTCGAGATACCTCATTTCCTCATACCTATAAGAATGTTCAAGATATCAAGCTCTATTGTAATGGTAATTATTATTTATTTCAAGCTGGTTTCAATGGAGTTCGCGATTACGAAAAATTT
>NW_021778192.1:0-827 GCF_005508785.2 Acyrthosiphon pisum | reverse complement strand
TAGTAAACAATTTTACCAAATTTACACTATATATATAGATATTGGGTCTACGAACGAAGAAATAAATATAATTCCTGTGATATATATATTACTTCCGAATAAAACAAAAATGGTTTACGAACGTTTATTTTCGATGGTTAAAACACATATTCCAAATTTTAATCTGAATCTTTTACATTAGACTTTGAAATCTCGACTATTCAGTCAATTACACAAATATTTCCTAGTGCTAAAATACACGGTTGCAACTTTCATTTTAATCAAGCACTTTGGAGAAAAATTCAAAATATTGGATTAGCAAGTACCTATAAAGATAATGCAGATATTCGATTACACGTTAGAATGTGTTCTGCTTTAGCTCATATTCCAATTAGTGACATAAATGAAGGTTGGATTATTATAATGAGTAATACACCTGATAATGATAAACTTAAATTATTTTATGATTATTTTATTGAACAGTGGTTGGAAAATCCAATTATTTCAAGGGGAATGTGGAACTGTCATAAAAGAAGACACAGAACCAATAATATTGTTGAGGGTTGGAATAGTAAACTTAATAAAATATTAAATACACCGCGACTTACTTTTATGAACTTATATAGCTGTCTTAAAAAAGAGACTGAAAATGCGGAACTTTTATATGAAAGAAGCTACTTGAATATGGAAGGTAAAAGGAGAAAAAAATGTACACTCAATTAGACGAAAGAATTAGAAAAACAGTAGTAAACTATGAATTAGATAATGATTTAGAAAAATGCTTAAAAAATAGCTATTATTCAAAAATTAGAATAAGGTTATGTTTATTATGTACTGTGAGTCTGTGA
>NW_021778191.1:0-829 GCF_005508785.2 Acyrthosiphon pisum | reverse complement strand
CAATGATAAAAAAGTTCTGAGCGAAGGGGGTCAGACTTTTTGGTAGCTAAAGGTACCGCACACAATAAGATATTTTAATATTTTAATAAAAATATAAAAATCTTATCAAATAATAATGTTCGTATGTTTTTTTGAGTAATTCTCGATTATTTTGAATAGTCCTGGTTATGTCTTAGTATCGACCCCCCCCCCTCCCAAAGTACAAAGTAAAAACTATTTAACCATATCCAATTTACTACCGAAAACCACCCTCGATGTGTATAAGGTTAAGTACCTAGAGTATATTCGGCCGGTATGTAATACTCTGATTATTGTTATAATTATGTAATGTGTGTCTCGGCGTCCACGAACGTCGGGGCTCCCCTCGCAAGGTTATTATTATTATTATCATCGCGATCAAGTGTGATCGAGGGTAAATTATTATTATATCACTTTATTATTGCCAAAATTAATGTGCGCAATTCTTATTATTATTTATTCATACACACCATGTTTTTTGTCATGTATGATGTAATTGCATGATATCGGAATACTTATTATACTGTTTCCACCTATTATTATTTTGCCCGAGTTTTATGCCGTTCGGCTTTCTCGGCCATAACTTAACAATAAAATTATCTCCCGTGTAACCCATACAATATGTTGTTATTTATTTCATTTTTTATTTCCCCAATAACAAATCCACGATGCTCCGGCCCAACAAGGTATCGGCTCGTGGTTGGTGATCTTCCCAAAGTTCAAATCGGCCATTGGGAGCTATCCATTCAAAGTGAAGCGTCCCAACACATTGATTTATTTAGTTTTAGAATAAACATGTCATAATATGACG